>NC_069370.1:37224772-37527803 GCF_021730395.1 Mercenaria mercenaria
ACTCATTTAAACCTGCCGATGAACGGTGTTCTGTAACTATACGAAATTCAACATTTATTGGACAGACGTCGTCGTTTGATTGTATAAATGATAGAATTACACCCGATATGAGAAACCCTATTTCATCACGTACATTTAGTCCTGGACTATTAAATTCAAATGGAATGTTTGGAATGGTTTTTCCGCAATTCAGGTCAATTGGTGCAAATACAAGAATGATCGACGTTACATTTTCAAAATATAGCATGACAGGTTGTAAGAACAACTTTGCTATAACAACAAATATAGAAAACATTAACGTTCATGCTCCAATCAATTCTGAAGAAATCACAGTTTATGATGTTGAACATACTAACAAAATTATACTTCAAAGAGCAGACGAGTAAGTTATTTTGGTCAAATCATTACGAGTATAATAGAACGCTTTATTTTTTGATGGGCTTAATGCTTAGGAAACGGTCACAGTGTCAGTTCAAATTTGAAGTTTAAAATGTTAAAAGTGACACATTTTGTTGTCTCATACTTTTCAAGATTTTTTAACCGAAAAGAGAGTCGACATCATAAAGCCCTATGTAAAATCTTTATGACACCGACTATACTGATCTTATTAGAGTTAATTCTAACTAGAAATATGTTTGTTCTTTTGTTGCAAGATATTGTTAGTTGACGGTTTCAAAAATAGAAGACTAATGTGATTGTTTTCACGGCTATTTCACGTATGGTCATCTTTAGTATATTTTGATTAGTTCATTTCTGGCGTAAATTTTTCATTTTCAGCGAGACAGGAAATCATTGTATCAGATTGAACTGCGATGTTTTCAAGTATGTTGTCTTTAGAGATTTAGATGGCTCGTTCCTCGGACACATTGGATCCGTAGTTCCTGAATCTGAGTATGTTAATCACTATGTAGAACTTTTCATCAGTAATGACATAATTTGTTTTGACATTAATATTTTGTGTACCATTGCCCTTATTCGGACTTTTTTGTGAAATGATTGGTATTCTTACACACCGCACCAACCACGTGTAATTGATACTTTTAGAATATAAAATTGTTTAAGTTGTAGAAGTATTACTTAGACATAATACTCTTATGACTTCAGCCCGCCCGCTTAGCTCAGTAGGGAGAGCGTAGGTCTTCGGATTGCGGGGTCGAGAGTTCGATTCTCGGGCTGAGCGTATGTTCTCCGTGACGAATTGATGAAAGACATTGTGTCTGCAATCATTCGTCATCCACCTCTGATTTATGTTGGGAGGTTGGCAGTTACTAGCGGAGAACAGGTGTGTAATGGTACAGAATCCAGGAACACTTGGTAGTTTAACTGCCCGCCGTTACGTAAATAAATACTGTTGAAAATGGCGTAAAACCCATGGCCAAAACAAACAAAACTCTTACGACTATTAGCCGCAACAAATTAACGAGCATAGTATTTTATGACGCAAAATACCAACTTCCTGCGACTGGATTCGAATCCGGTCGCTCGGATGCTACTCCAATGCTCTAACCTCTGAGCCAAAGAGTCGACACCCAATAATTAATCTTATCTCTTTGGTTTCAAGGAAATATTTTATCGATAATGTCGACATGCTTTCGTATGTAATTAAATGAAATGTAAAAGCTGCCGATTTTAAATTTTGACTACCACCAGGTATGGAAGAATTGACGAATGTAGAATCCCAAGGGAAATGATGACCATGCCAAACGGGACAATGATTCCTTTCCAACAACTTGTTCGTGAAAAAGGTATTTCAACTGTTCTATAATATTCTTTCTATTATTTAGATATTTTTCTATAATCAATTCGTTTTCTTTTTTCCCTTACGAAACTGCGGCTTTTGTATAATAACTGAGCCTGTTCATGGACAGTAGTGAAAATGCATGTTACCGTCCACACCCTTTTAGCCCAGGGTTGAACAGAACTCGACATTTACACATGATACAAGTAAAAAACAATTTAGAGACAGCCGCAGACGTATTCATACTGCGGTGCACATTGAACCTTCAATGATACACTAGCATGTAATTCCATGAAAAGCGATGTATGGCCGCCAGTTAAAATAATGGGTTTGCCTTAAACGAAAAAACATTGGGCAGAACTAAATTAACTGGAATTTAGAAAGGGGATCTGAGGTTAACGAGTATGCATATCACAGAAACTGCCAAAAGACAAAATTAAAAAGCAGGCACCATATCCAAAGGGTGATTATACAATACCCAAAGCTATGAAGGCGGGAGTATTGGAACCACTCAGGCCAAATTGTTCAAGTTGAGAAACTAAACAGTACCAATAACACGACATTAAAGTATTGCTGAATGAGAAGATCGAAATATACTGACGTAATAAAAACGGTAATTGTAAAATTTGACATAACACCTTCTAAGGAACAGACATCAATAAAACGTACATGAATAAAAAGCTTTTACTTGTGCACAAATTTTCTTAGTTGGATCATTTCCTATACAATGGTCATAGTTTTAACCAGAACTTCGGAAAGAATTGTTTTTGAAATTATTGGTGCAGACAGTCAAAATATTGGAATTCTAAGGATTAATTCTTTATTTTGGGAGTTTAAGCATGATATAGCTTTTTTAAAATTACGAGCAAAGTAATAAAGTGCAAAGTTCGTCATTCTACCTGCAGGTGATTTTGCAAATGTTATACTAGTACATGATTAAAACTCAGAAACACAGTAATCATTCCTATAAGAGTAAAAAGTGAATTGATTAATAGAACATTATAATAATTCTGATGAGCAATATAGACATTCATAGTTTTAAGAAAGATAGTTTCAAACTCTGATGTCCTGAGTGTGCAATGTTCATAACTTTGCTGATGATAAAAACCTTAAAATGCTAAAATCCATATTTCACTTTTCTTTGAATATTTTGGTGGCTAGATTTTGCTTGAATGATTCGTCACATGTGTTCGCGACTTCACATAAAGTCCTGTAATGATGATTATTGTAAAATTCCATTTCATAAAACGGTATCTATCTGTTTCCTTTAAATGACTGAGTAAAAAGAATGATATCTCTAATTCATGGATTCAGTTCATGAAACCTAACACTAGTTTCAGTATCATAGTGCAGTATTTTTATTAAAATAATATAACTTATTCATTGATTCATTTCACGAAATCTACCACAAGTTTCAGTATCATAGTGCAGTACTTTTGAATAAATTAGTATAACTTATTCATGGATTCATTTCACGAAATCTACCACTAGTTTCAGTATAAAAGTGCAGTACCTTTTATTGAAATAGTAAAAATAATTCATAGGTTCATTTCATGAGATATATCACCAAGTTCATTATAATAGTGCAGTACTTTTCATCGAAATAGTAAAAACAAAATCAAAGGTTCATTTCTTGAGATATGCCACTAGCATCATCATTATAGTACAGTACTTTTAATTACCATAGGGATCATCCGTAATGATAATTGCATACAACAGAAGACCTGGCAAGCCTACGAGTGTTTTAGTGATCTGAACTATAAATTCATCAGCTTGAAAAGCATAGATCAAGACTCGGGGTATCGTCAGATTTCTCCAGTTGCCATGATTAGCGATGGCTTTCTTGACTTAATAGACGTACCACAAGATCATATAAGGTGTAAATTTTACACTTGCCAGCAGCGAAAATCTTCGTTTATGGCGATGGTTGCCATGGGTATATTGTTTAATTTATCTTGTTTTAACAGGTAACAGAAATATATCTTTTGATAACAATGTACTAGTATATACATGTACTTCAGTTACGTTTCTATCTTATGATTTTTGTTCTGTCTTCAATTCTAATAGTCATACCTCCGATTTTTCACAGACATGAATAAACTCTGATAGTATCTTGAATAAATGGATTTGTTGACTTATCAATGAGTTCGTATGATTTACAAACAACTGTACGTTTAAAGTAAAACTTGCAGAAAAACGACATATATTAAAACAAATTTAACTATTTCAGACAAGGCTTACCTGGTGCATTTCACAGGAACAACACCAAGGCATATGCGATACAGACTTTTTAATGCAAATGGTGACGAGGGATTCAAACTGACTGTTTGGTATTCAAGACCAAATAGGCTAGATGTTTTTGTTGACGACAAGTTTGTGATTGCAACTAATGCTAAAATTGATCTGTTTGGCAGATATATCATTAGCATGCCAAAAGGTAAATTGTAAGGTTTTACAAATATTTTCATCTATAGTAGAATGTGCCTTAGTTGACTTTCTAGTTTTCCGTTTCAACATTGTGTTTAATATACAATTTAGCATACAATGTTAATATACAATTTAGCATATTCCCGATTTAATGTATATTTACATATTTTGATATTTCCTCTACTTTTCACGTTTATTAACGTTTATTTTTAAGAAACCATTATCTCATGTCTGCCAGACCTTTTTCGTAGATTGTTATATTCAGTCAACAAGTATCGAACTGCTTACTATTCATCATATTTTCATATTAAAGTTCTTTAAAGCGGTATAAAATTTTGGGGGATTTTAACCTACAAGTCGATATTAACGTTAAAGTGACGTCAGAGAGACAGATATGATGTTGAGTTTTGAATAAAAAGTTCCCATTAATTTGGTCGTGGGTCATACCAAACGTGATAATTCGACAAAAAAGAACATATTGTAAAAATCTTCATAACGAAAACTTCAATGCAATTCTATCTATACTTTCTTTTTTTGTTAAAAAAAAAACAATGGGTTATCCCAGCTGTATTTATTTTCATTTACAGTGTTTCTTTGGTTGGATTTTTTTAGCCTCCAAATAATATTTATTTGGGGTGCTTAGAATTGCCCTTGTACGTCCGTATGTCTGTCTGTCCGTCCGAATTTGTGTGATTCATATGTCAATAGAGTTTGACCTAGAGCCATAAACCTCATGATTGTGTGATAAATCACAAGACTGTAATTCTGCTTGTAAAGTTGTGCACCTGGTGTTGTTATTGGGATTTCACACAGACAGAACAGTTATGCCCATTGGCTTTTAATTCATCTATTAAAGAGGATGTAGTTAATTTCTAAAACAATTTAATTTTGAAGGCATAAACGAATTGGAGGATCATATCAAGATTCATAAAAAGATGTAACAAGCTTGAGACATTGTTACATGTATTCAGTTTTGTTATAATTGTTTTAGAGTGAAATCTATTTATTTACATTTTTCAAAGAATTCCCTTTAATATGTAGGAAATGAGTATGAACCGCGGATCACTGATACAGCGGGCACGAATTATTTCGATAGAAACCGTGGCGAAATCACAATCATCATCAGAGGACATGCTAGAATCGACGTGAGGACGCAGAATACAATTATTGTCTCATTCGGTATACCTGCATTACCTGTGGAAGAATTCTATGGCGAGAATATCGTTGAAAATCTGGCAGCATTCATTGACAAACCATTGACAAAGGTCAGAATAGCAAGGATTGTCAGTGAACTAACAGGAACACGTCGGAAAAGGTTCGATTCCAATATGATAATGGAGATTGAAATAGGAGATGAGCCTGTTACAGGTAATTTTCTAGTTAGTTTTTTCTGTTGTATAGTAATAGAACTGTTTAGTTTGTTGTTGATTCTGTGTATTTATTTATTATGTATTTGTTTTAAAGACAATTAAATTGATAAAAATAAAGACACGCCTAATGTTAATGAGGAAAAGTAGCTTAGTAGCCGAGAAAGTAACCGTTTTTTACAAGAATAAGTTCCCTGTAATCACTTACAAATATAATGCAGATAGTTTTAAGAGAACAATTCAGACAAAGAAATTACTGATGACTTGTAAATTATGACGACAGTTTAGCAATGACACAGATAGCGTTTACTGAGTAGAAAGCATATGAGAAACAAATCATTGCAGAATGTTTTAGATAAGCTACACTTTGATATAATGCAGTTCTGAATATTTCAAATAGTTTACATCTTTGTCTCTGATTCTGTTACCAGGACGGACAGTTCAAAACGTATTCACAGATACTAATGTTTAAGGTTATAATGATCTTTTTTAGATATAAATTCAACCTTATCAGACACAGTTGAATTCTCAGAACTTGTCCTAATCGCGTCAAGCATTGTCAGTGAATGTCAGCTTGGAAATTTATCCCATGCACTGAACACCACAATCACCTGTGAGACAGTCGGCTTGCAGACTGATGAACTGGGTACCGGTTATATAATTTACAATACAGTCACGCCAGATTATTTGTTTTTCTACGAAGAACCCGAGGCAGATTATGAAGATGCATTACTAAAAACACAGCCAAAAATTAGGGCCGCCGATATAAATGTAAGAACTGCAGAAATTTGTTAATATTTGACAAATACATTGGGTTACTTATTAAAAGATAAAAAATGTCAAGACAGCTAAGAGTTAGATCCATGTTTCGGAGAAGAAAGTTCGAACATCATCAAATCATAGAAAGAAAGCATTGTTTTACATGAAAATATTCTACAAAACCATTGTCAATTTACTCGAATATGTATTGAATTCCAGAAAGGGACCGCATGAAGTGGCCACAATTCTGGATAGTTCAGCGCCTTTAAAAACTCACCATTTTTAGAAAGCTGTTACATGTCTTCGTTTTGATACATTTGCAACAACGTTCCAGTGTTTAAACTTAACATAACTAAGTAAAACATCATTTTTGACAAGTGTTTACATTTATTTCTTTACAAATGGCATTCTTTTTTAAAGGGGGACAACTCCTTTAGAATAGTTTAAGTATCCAACTCTATGGAACAGAAAGATAAAACATGTATTGGACAGATAAGTTGTTTGTCAAAGTGCTGTTCGTTTACTAAAACTTTCTGTTGTTTTGTGATATACTGCTAAACCTTAATATAGCTCGAAGGCAGCACATTCAAAGAGTGCAAGACTACAAATCAAAAGGTCGCGAGCATGACCTCATTGCTAGACAATTTGATTATTTGACAAAAGTCAATACGAATCAAGTGATTCATTCACCCTGAGTCTTGTAGGGAAGTCGTCATAATTTAAGGAGACGTTAGCACGGCTCCGGACTCCAGAAACTCTAGCCAAATGAACTAACCAATGTGACAGTATAATTGATATTGAATACAAGTCAAACAAGCAACTCAACATGTTTATTTAAGATATATTGCAACATACCCACATAAGTGTTCATATTGTAATGGAAATGATATAACGTTCTCTATATATTTTGTGTTCAAGTATTAACGTTGCTAAATATAAGTGAAGCAAATAGTCTGTTTTTTATGTTTTTGAATTATGTTACAGCACAATGTTGTACCTGACCTTGGAACGATAGAATATCCCTGGCAGATGACGGCTAGCTTGAGAGGTGACGGCACGGGACACAATGTGGCAAAACTCACCGGAAACCTCTCGATCAATTCATCTGATGGATGGTTTAACTATACCGACCTCGTAATTTCTCCGTTAGGATCAAATTTCAGTTTGGACTTCAATGTAACTTATCCAGAGAATGCCAAGCATTTTAGTCTAACATCTAGACCATTCGATGTTTCTCGTCGGCCGCTTAAGATAAATGTACGCAACGTAACTACAGGAAGTGTATTTACTGGTGATATATATGGAGTTACGCTTGAACTTTGTGATCAGCGTACAGATGAGATCATTACAAACATTACATGGAGAGTGAGTTAATTACATATTTAATTGTTTGTTTGAAATGTATACCTGTCTCAAATTTTTTTACAGACGCAAACATGTAAACACAAGGATTGAATGCGTGCGTTATAAAGCATTTCGGTGATTTGTTAATCTTCAATTTCAATTTAACCGAGTCTAAAAAAAAAGATATCGTTCGAAACCAATTGAACCACGTCTTGCATACCATTATCATTTGTTAAATGAAGAGTAAATATTTGATGTTGTCAGTACGAAACTTATAAGTCAGTTACAAGAGTCAACAACCGTCAGCGCGCAGTAGTTATTATTAATATGTTACATACACAAATAAACCTCTTCTACATATAAAATCACTTGCACATTGTTTTAAATCTGAATTTGACATCGAATACTGTTTTGACTTTTCTGTTGCAGCAACATAGTTGGTCAGCTGAAGTTGGCATGCTCGCTAGTTCGTCTTATTCAAATGTAACTGGTACATTCAACACGTCCTTTGATCCAGAGACCGGCCTGGCAATCTTTCCAAATCTGTCTTTCTCAGGGTGTGGTATATATTACCTGAAATTTATCGTTGTCTCTGATCCACCAGAATACAATCTGACTCTAAACCACAGAGTGACGATATTAAGTCTAGAGCATGATAATACGACCATAGAAGAAATATGTAAAGTGAAGGTAAAGTGCACATGTTTGCTTTTAGAGGTATTGATTTACAAATCACATGTCACCTTAATTTTACAACAGCAATGATGTCTATATCAAGCGGAGTATGTGGAATATGATGTAAGCTGCGTTCTGCTAACCTAGCTGTTGTTGTATGATGTATATACTTAATCAGACATACAGCAGGAAATACTTTAAGAAAAAAGAAAAAGAAACTTCAGTTAATGAGTATTTAAATTTTGTCTGTCGCCAAAAAGCAAGTAAGAACCATCTGATTGAACAGGATATCCAACCTGACAGTTTTAATTCCCGTGCAAGTAGGTCATATGTATCCGAAAATGGAAATTAATTTAAGTACATAATTATATCTCTGTAAAAGCATACATATTTTTGTTAACCACGCAAATTAATATTTAATTCAGATAGTAGATAGAGGATGTATATTTCAATTGATCTTCATGAATTTTTGTCAGAATGATTACCTTGATAAAATCTAGGCCAAGTTCGAAGATGGTTTATCTGGGTTCAAAAACTAGGTCACTAGGTCAAATCAAGGAAAAATTTGTGTGTGCGATAGGGGCTGTATTTTTCAACAGATCTTCATGAAATTTTGTCAGAATGATTGCCTTGATAAAATCTAGGAAAAGTTCGAAAATAGGTTATCTGAGGTCAAAAACTAGGTCACAAGGTCAAATCAAAGAAAAAGCTTGTGTATGCAATAGAGGCTGCATTTTTTCAATTGAACTTCATGAAATTTGGTCGGAATGATTGTCTTGATGAAATCTAGGTCAAGTTTGAATATGGGTCATCTGAGGTTAAAAACTAGATCACTAGGTCAAATTATAGAAAAATCTTGTGTATGCTATAGAGACTTTTCTTTTCAATTGATTTTCATGAAATTTGGTCAGAATGATTGCTTTGATGAAATCTAGGTCAAGTTTGAATATGGGTTATCGCGGGTCAAAATCGAGGTCGCTAGGTCAAATGAAAGGAAAACCTTGTGTATGCGATAGAGGCTGTATTTTTTAATTAAAGTTCATAAAATTTGACCTTGATAAAATCTAGGTTAAGTTTGAATATGTGTCATCTGGGGTCAAAAACTAGGTCACATCAAAGAAAAGCCTAGTGTATGCGATAAAGACTGTATTTTTCAATTGATCTTCATAAAATTTGGTCGGAAAGTTTGCCTTGACAAACTCTAGGTTAGGTTTGAATATGGGTTATCTGGGGCAAAAAGTTAGGTCACTAGGTCAAATCAAAGTAAACCCTTGTGCATGTGATTGAGGCTGTATTTATTGATCTTCATAAAATTTAGTCAGAATGATTGCATTGATGAAATCTAGGTCGAGTTTGAAGATGGGTCATCTGAGGTCTAAAACTAGGTCACTAGGTCATATCAAAGAAAAACCTTGTGTATGCGATAGACTGTATTTTTCAATTGGTCTTCATGAACTTTCGTCAGGATGATTGCCTTGATGAAATCTAGGTCGAGTTTGAATACGGGTCATCTGGGGTCAAAAGATAGGTCACTAGGCCAAATGAAAGAAAAACCTTGTGTATGCAATAGAGAATGTATTTTTCGATTGATCTTCATGAAATTTGGTTGGAATGATTGCCTTGACAAAATCTAGGTCAAGTTTGAATATGGGTAATCTGAGGTCAAAAACTAGGTCACTTGGTCATATCTAAGGAAATACTTGTTTAAACTCAATAGACCACATTTTAAGTCCAATCTTGATGAAAATTTGCCAGAATAATTGTTTCCGGGAAATCGTTAGGTCAAACATGTTAACACTGTTATGGTGTGTTTCTCAGGTGAGCTACCTAGGGCCATCTTGGCCCTCTTGTTTATATTTTATGACCACAAAGTAACAGAAAACTTACAATAACATTTTAAATAATTAAAAAAATGCTTCTATTGCTTTATTAATATTTCAGATACTTCTTTGTTACCAAGTGCAGATAATGCTCAATACGATGTGCTAGATGGATTTTTTATATATTTAACTATTCTTCGCCCAACATTTACCAAAATCATCATTTCGTAAAACAATCTTATGATATGCAGAAAAGACTTACATGTATCAGCTTGCGGCATTGTTTTACCTTGAGCTTGCTTACCAATTTATATGAGTGGTTAGAACACACTATTGTGATAATGTTCTTACTAAGGTGCAAGGAGATATACTTGAAGTAACTTGTCCGCCTCCATTGTCTTATTTGGAGGGTTTTTTAATTTCCAGTGGAGAACAAATGAGCACAGCAAGTTCACTCCTGAATTCAGTTGACTGCCTTTCCATATCTTAGGTATTGCTCATAAACTGTTTTAAATCACATCTTCAAAGCATATAGTTATCAGCCAACCTTTGATTAGAATCAATATTGAAAATATATGATTCAGTAGTATTTGTTATTGCTTTGAATCTCCCTCTATTTCTATCGAGTGTTTATTTCAACTTGATAATTTATCCAGAGGTAATGTCAGGAACTGAGCTTACCACTCGAAGTTGTTAGCATGAGGTACAATAATGTAAGTATAAATGCATGCATGATAGACATGCACACAAAGTTACTTAGTCAAAGTAACGCATACAGAAAACATTACTTTTGTTGACTTCCATGTTTGTTTGTAGCCAGGGCTGTATTAACTAGAGCATTTTTATAACGAAAGGTGTGATTACTGCTGGGAATATTATTTGCAATTACGTTGAGCATTAAGTATTAGCATTACCAATAACTATACTATATTTACAAATCTATTGAAATGTTAAGAACACTATCACATCAAGCAATTGTCCATTAAAGTGGAAAATAATGTATCCATTGATCTATCAAACAAACAATAAAAAAGTTGTATTCGGTATGCAGTCTGTTTTGCAGTTACGAAGATTTTGCCGGAAGAATGTTAATCATAATCAAGTTGAGTGATACATATAAGTTCTTTTTATCATACAGTTGTGTTTTTGCAGGAAAATATATCAACTGTGTTACTCAATTTATATCATATTATCGTTTTTAGGTCAAACTGGACGAAGACTTTAAACATGTGTTGCCAACCATTGACAAACAAAATGAGTTTGAGCAAAAGATTTTGACCGAATATGCCAACACCTGGACAGATGTACAGTTACTTAATGGGTCTTTTAATGAAGGTGCATTGTCTTATTAGTCTTATACTCACAGATTTGTATCGTCAATATAATTGAGATAATCGACATTTATACAGACAGATAAATTTATCCAAACAATGTGAACTTTTCTTTAGAAAGGCATCTTTAAATAGCAAAAATAGAGTCAAAAAGTGTTGAACTCAACAGCAATGAAATTGTTTTTACCTTATATCATTTCAGGGAGTATTGTAGTCACATTTGAATTTGGTGGTTCAAGGTCAGCTATCTACTCCACACTGTATGGTATTTGCAGTGAATTAGCAAATGGCACACTCTACAACTTCGACAACAAAACCTTTAAGCTTGCGCCTTACATGACTGTTAACAACTCAGCATTCTATGGCGTCAAATGTGGGGAAATCGTAAGAAAATTTGTACACCTTTAGAAATAGAGCGGAAGGAATTATTTCAGAAATATTCCGATAGTGTTATGAAAAATAATGCATATTTCCTTAGTTCACAAGCATAGGTAAAAAATTGTTATTCTTGCCAAACATTGCATGCATAAATTGCTTTATGTACAGCCGTTATGCAACGATCAAGTGCCTAAGAACGAAATGCAACCTTCTTGCTAACGGCCATGCAGAAATATCTATTACGCTAGTAAAATTTGTCAACCAGTTAAAGGTAGTTCTGTTATGATAAACCGGAAGAATGGAGTAACATCATTTATCCGGAAAATGTGGAGTAAAACCTGAGCTAGGCTTACGGAAATGAAAACCATTTTATGAATTAATGACAACCTGTGGGTAGATCATTTCAGACAGCAACGTTAATATCTTCCTAGAGATAATATATGATATCAAAAAGTGTGTCAAGTTAAATCATTTCAAATACTGTCTCAAAATCAGTTTGAACTGTGCGGATCCCTTTAACCATTAGCAAATATCTTAAAAACTAGCATACGCACCTATACATTTTATTTCACCATATTATAGACCATGTATTAGTTTATAATTGTGGAAACATTTATTTGATTAAACCTATACTGTAGAAAAAATCTAATTGCGAAACTGTCATCGAAATTGTGATTTCACCATAATATATGGTCATTGTTTTCAATTTATTCTAGCAAAAAAGTCAAGCACACAGCCGTATTTTTTTTTTTTTTTTTTTTTTTTTTTTTTTGCTAAATTTTCTAAGAATAATATGAATCGGGGTTTAATCAAAGTCTAAATTGTACAAGAAGAATGTTTGATTCGAACATATAGAACTATTACTTTTACCTTAAAGCCCCTTTAATTGTCCATTTTCTTGAGATTAAGCTGCATTTCTCTTTGTCCTTAAAAAAATTTGTTGTAGCATGTAAAATTCAAATGGGCAAACGATTTTTATAGCATTCATATTCATTTGTTCATTCAAAGATACAAACAACACATGATTTCTTTTGATATATATTAGATACTGAGATATACAAAGCTATTGGAAACTTATAATTTCTATCTTTTTTCAGCCTAAAGACAGGAATGATTGGGATAAGAGGGGAACAATACATGATATAGTCCTTATCACAGCAGCTGTTGCAACAGTATGTCTAATAGCAGGTCTTTTCGCTATTTGTCCTATCTGGAGAAATTGTTTCATGCTAAAGACACGTACACAAGGTATTTATACTATTTCTGTATTATAAAAGTAAACACGAAATTTTATTCAGCAAGTACCAGGCTGCAAACTTAAATGGTTTTGTCTCGGCTTGTGACTGTTTAAAACACCTATATATGAACCTTAAAAGACAATATGAAAAGTAAAAACCAGTTCAGAAAGAGAGTCAAACTTTTTATATCTACAAACGTATATTAAGCGAGGAGAAATCTATGATTGTATATTTAAAACACACCAATGTAATTGACACCTTAGGAATCTTAAAGACAATTGAAAATTCAAACAGTTCATAAAGATCTAATATATAATGGAAAGAGTGAGAAACATAAATTATCTTAATTAATAGATGCCGAAAAATATTTCATCACAGGTAAGTTAAAGTTAATATGCTGATGAGTGACATTGTCTTAAACTTCAGTCCGACCGCAGTACAGCGACAATGGCCAAGATATGTCTGTTGAAGACGTTAATGATGAGAAAGACGAATTACAGAGAATTGAACGTAGAATTCTGCAGACTCCTGCAGCTACCGCCTTTGATCCTAAAAAACTGAGACATAACTTTTCTCACTGGTCTGAACCATTCCATCGCCCCACATATACAACAGGGAATGAACTATAAACAAGTATTAAACTGCTGACTTTCAGCACTGTACATTTTCGTCAATTGCATCCGACAACACGTTATTACATGATTGCGTTAATACCACGAACTATAAAGAACATTATTTTCTTACCATTCATTACCGTTTAATGTAAATTTTACATGATACTCATGATAGCGCGTAGATTGATCTATAGTTGTTATAAACGTTGGATATTATATGTTTGATTATTTTTATTTTATTGTATTTAGAATATTTCTGAGCCGGATAGGGTGTTTTTTATCTATTTTATAAAGTGTTTTACACTATATTTATGTCTCCCCCTCCCCCACTGGGGGAGACGTATTGTTTTTGCCCTGTCCGTCCGTCCGTCATACTTCATTTCCGATCAATAACTGTAGAACCATTTAACCTAGAGCCTTCAAACTTTATAGGTTGGCAGGGTTTATGGAGTAGACGACCCCTATTGTTTTTGGGGTTATTCCATCAAAGATCAAGGGTAACAGGAGCCTGCACATGGAAAACCATTTCCGATCAATAACTTAAGGACCACTTGATCAAGAATGTTGAAACTTCATAGTATAATTGGACATGCAGAGTAGATGACTCCTATTGATTTTGGGTTCACTCTGTTAAAGGTCAAGGTCACAGTGACCTAGACATTGAAACCATTTCCGATCAATAACTTGAGGATCACTTGACCCGGGATGTTGAAACTTCATAGGATGATTTGATAAACAGAGTAAATGATTCCTATTGAATTTGGGGTCACACTATTAAAGGTCAAGGTCACAGGGGCTATTTCCATTCAGTAACTTAAGAACCATTAGACCTAGAACCTTCAAACTTCATAGGGTGATAGGACCTCATTGTTTTTGGGGTCACTACATCAAAAGTCTAGGTCACAGGGGCCATCCGTCAGTCACACTACATTTTCAACTTCTTAGGGTGATAGGGCTTACAGAGTAAATGACCCCTATTATTTTTGGGTTACTTGATTCAAAGTCAAGGTCACAGTGGCCTGAACATGGAAAACCGTTTACGATCAAAAACTTGAGATCCACCTGACCCAGAATGTTGAAATTTCATAGGATGATTGGACATGTAGCATGTAGACCTGATGACCCCTATTGATTTTGGGTCACTTGGTCAAAGGTAAAGGTCACAGGGACCAGAACATGGAAAAAGTTTTCCATCAATAAATCACTTGACCTAGAACCTTCAAACTTCATAAGCTGATATGAGATAAGAGTAGATGGCCCGTATCGTTTTCGGAGTTACTTGAGCAAAGGTTAAGGTCACAGGGGCCTGAACATGGAAAACCATTTCCGATCAATAACTTGAGAACCACTTGACTCAGAATGTCGAAACTTCATAGAATGATTGGACATGCAGAGTAGATGATTCCTATTATTTTTGGACTCACTCAATCAGAGGTAAAGGTCACAGGGGCCAGAACATGGAAACCCGTTTCCAATTCATAACTAGAACCACTAGGCCAAGAATGTTGAATCTTAGTGGGATGATTGGACATGCCAAGTAGATAATCCCTATTGCAATGTTAATTTATCTTTCATTGTGTACCGGTCACGTTTCTTCAATATTTCCTATCTTAAAGAAATAACGCATAGTTTATTCTTTTTCAGCGTTGCAGAAAAAAACTTGGTTGAACTTCCCTAGTGAAGTTCCGGTCTAGATTATAAAACTGTTCTGATTGGTTGATGTAAAAAAGTATGTCAGTCGATTTTACTACACGTGTATGCTAAAATGTGTATATGCAGCATAACTTTGCAGTATGAGTTAAATAAAAAGTATAGATATACACAAATTATGATTTCAAATTCAAAATCATTTCTAAAATGAATTTCATTCATCATTTCGAATTTTATTGTAAAACTGTGAAAATTTTGAATTCTGTTTTTGTTTATTTTCATTTCGCCTCACATGTGCACACTGCTGTGACCTCTAGACCGGATGTTCATTAGGGGAGTTCACGCAAGTTTCTTTTTCTGTAACGCTGACGAAAGCATAAATATGTGGAGTATCTCTGCAATATGAGATATTGAGAAAATTTGTTTTGTGCACGCTGGAAGTTAAATTACCTCTTGTTCAATATGCCTAGTACCCATTTACCGAACTGCATGTTTTATGTAAGAAATGTACGATTGAAATGGGTAAGTGCACTTTCATGACCATGGTTCTTATAGAATACCTAGGAGTAGGGTATAACATGTACAGAGGCATTTTCTTTCTAGTATGGTGCCAGTGCTGTCCCCTATTGACTTTCCGATAATTACTACTATGTATTGAGGGAGACATGCGCTTTTCTACAAAAGCATCTTCTAGTTGTAATTATTTTTGTCTTTGCTAATGTTATTACAGTCATTTTTTCAGCTTATCTTTATACAGACTTCTACCCATATTTCATATTAATAATTATTCTTTTTGTTTGTTTTCAAGACGATGGTGTACATGTGGTACCCAGATAAAGAACTATTGATGTTTAGTTCTATACAGATGTTTTGGTTTATCAGATAGTAATACATTGTAAAGGAGTTGTTTGAATCTGTAGATAACTACTCGTATCGTCTGTTTTCATTAGTTCATGTGATAATTTTCTGTGTTTAACAAGTTTATGGTAATGTGTAACGGTTTATTTGTATATGTTCTATTTTATTTTGAAAGTTTATAAACTTACTCATTTTTGGAGAGTTTATTATCATCTCTTAAACAAAACTGGACATAGGGCTGATGACTCAAAAAACATATACTTCAAAAAAGGAATAAAAAAGCTTACCCATTTTCAATTGTAGAACGAGATTTACTTCTAGAGGTTTATTGTATTTTTACACCGTTTCCTGTTTAAAAACTGTAAAAGCAGATATATCTGTTTTGTTTTTATAACCCTCAGCCGCTGCACATATAAGGTCATAACGTGTTCTAAACACAAATGTCAAAATTCTTTGACATTGTTCCTGCAAATAGGCAACTTTATATAACATAGATTAAGACTAATGGGGGTATGGGGTAATCCGTATGTTTGTATGTATGCCTTGTTCACAAACTGATGATGGTTAAAGGCATTTTATTTCTTTTAGAGACCTTTATCTTCCTATAGTCATAAGCACTATAAATAGCCGCCATTTATTTTTGCCACGCCAATAAGTGGCAAAATCAGCATATAAACGTAGATTTAAATGCGTTAAATTAAAGGGTTGGGGCCTAATTTATTCTATAATTCTATTTTTTTAACTCCCTTCGGATCAGAACCACCAGCCCTCCGATTAGTCGGTTACTCTCTGCTAAAGAACCACTGTAACTCTCGCCAATGAGCTTTGTTATACTTGATCTTTATTTTCATGAATCAAGAATGTGGAAATATACACCGTTGATAGATACAAAACACTTGCTTTGCTGTGCTAAAACGAAACTTTGATAACCAAGTTACTAAGAAGTTGGGAAACAAAGAACAGAACTAATAGTCAATCACAATATTATTATGCATTATAATTTATACTAAAGGGCCACATCAATACGCTAACATGCCTCGTGGATGCGTTACTTTGTCTGTTGTCTGAGTAACTTTGTGTGCATGTCTATCATGCATGCATTTATACATACATTATTGTACCTTATGCTAACAACTGTTTCCTGTACATATATTGCTGACCTTAACAGGACCAGGGTACCATAGGTTTAGCAAGAGATTGTGTAAAACTGCGATCAACTACTGCTCTCTTTAGGATTCGAAACAGCAGCCTCCACCTCGGCACAACTGTGTTCATAATATATTGAGCTCTAATTCGCATCCTCTGAAACTCCTTTATTATATACCCTGTATTAATGGATGAAATTATGATATTTATTGTGACTTGCAACAGATTTCGGTATTTGTATATATTCTTGAGACTGTCTACTGTAAAGCAACCACCTTTGAGCGTGTATACTTGTATTATATCCACTGGATTATGGTTTGAATTCACATTTCAAAAGGATTATGTTTTATTTTTTCTTGTAATAAAGACATCATTATAATACAGGACAAAGATGTCTATTAACAGACGTCATAAAGGTGTCTCTAAAAGACGTGAACGCAACTTTCAAAAAACAAACAATAAAGCCGAAACAAACATTTAAATAAAGAATTCATTATTCCAGGCCATATACTTTGTGAGCTATAAGCATCTAAAAAAATCCACTATTTTGGCTATTTCAAGGGCCATAGCTCTGTAATAAGCGCTAAGACTCTCAGGAAGAATGCCAAGTGTGCAAGGTCACAACATGATAAAGACTCATGCAAGGTTTTATTAATTTACATCAAGTACTTTTTGAGCTAGGCAAATGTGCATTTCTTATTATTTCAGGGGTCATTACTTTAAAAACAGGGGTGGAGCCAGATAGAAAATAGGAGGTGCTCAAGTTTATATCATGATAAAGACTCGTGCAAGTTTTCATCAATTTATATCAAATACCTTTTTGAGCTAGGCGCGTCACAAGGTGAAAATGTACTTTTTTACTATTTCAGAGGCCATAACTCTGGAAATAGGGGGCGGAGCCAGACGAAAAATAGGAGGTGTGCAAGTTCATATCATGATAAAGACTCGTGCAAGGTTTCATCAATTTATGTCAAACACTTTTTGATGTAGACGCGTCACAAACTTCGGACGGACGGACTCACGTACAGATGGACGGACGAACGGACAAAACCAAATATATATGTCCCCACTACTCATGGAGGGGGGGGGGGCACAAAATCACTATTTTGACCATATCTCACAGGTTTTTACCTAGTTTTAGCCTCTAACACCGAGAACATACAGTGCAGGTAAATGTAAATATATATCCAGGATACAGTTTGAAATCTGGAGTAAATCTGTAACATAGGGTAAATCCTATACTGATATATGGCAGTATATATTCAAATTCCTATATGCTGTGTACAATATATTATAATATATTTTCCTATCAATGAGTCAATGAAAGTAGCTCATTAACATGTCTGACCTTTGGTAAGCAGGCAGACTTGCAAATTTTAGAATACTTAACAAACTTTCTAAAGACCTCTCGATATTTTTGCAATATATATTATATCACAATAGTAATATGAATTTCCCCACATATTTTGAATACGGTATTTTTTGATTTCCAACGAAATTAATAAAGGCTATGATATATCTTTATTAATTTTGCAACCTTAATCCTTTTTATAAAAAAATACACATAATGTCTAACATTGTCAAATGAACGAATATCGTTGAAGAACTGGAACAAATCATGACAGAAGCAACATAACTTTTTATCCTGCTATATCTTCAAAAATGAATGTTGCTTGGTATTTAATCATATATCAAAAAATTATTCAGTATCTACCACCTAATACCCTAATAAATGACATAACACGTTCGTTTAATGCAAATCATTCGGCAATATTTTATGACATTTTTAAAAATTGATGAAGATCGTAAAACAGATAAAATGATATTATTTGTTGAAATTTCAACATGTTATTTATAACATAATTATATTTAGAAAACTGGGAGAAAATGCTTACATGCACTACACGTAGTATGAAAGATATCATGTATAAATAACACATGTCACTGAGGGTGTTATTGATATTATCAACCCGAAAAATGTATTAACACCCGAGCCGACAGGCTCAACCATTTTGAGAGTTGACAATATCAATAACACCCTCACTGACATGTGTTATTTTATTATACCGAAGCAACCAAAACACGAAAAATATTAATAGCAACTGAATTTTTAATAACACCTGCGCTAAGGACACGTCCAGATCGGCGTGAGAGACATTAGAATTAGTACATTTTGAGAGATAGGGACTTTGCATTAGGTGTTTTGCATGAGGTATAATAATAAAAGATATCATCACATGCTTGACGTCGCGGGAGTGAAATAAAGCCATTACATAAAAGTGATAAAACACAAGTGTAATAAAGCTTTGACGTCGATGTCGTTTAAAGTATAGGAGACGTTAGTCAAATTTACTTGTTTATAATAATTAAAGAAAGTAGAAGTTTTGATGTTTAGGCAGGAAAAGCTAACATGTGATAAAAGGAATATAACATTTGTGACTTTCCACATTGAATTTATTAAAATCGTTGAATAAAAATGACACAAATGCTCTGCCGAAATATATAGTTTGAAGATGGTGGGGAAGATATTAAAATTGTTTTGATTATTTTAGTGTCACAAAACATTTTAAAATGATAATAAATAGATGGTACATAATTAATTAATTTTGTATAGTACATGAATAGCGGGGCAATATGCACAAGTTGTATTAATAGTAAAGCTTGAAAATCACATGAGTTGTCCAATCGCTACGATTGGTTACATTAAACAACATTCGAAACAACAACATAACACGGGATCTCCGTACCTGGTTTATTAAGGTTCCTGAATTCGGAACACTTGTCTTTCATCGCTGTGGGTTCGCCACTTTGGTTTGTCAAATCATTTCAAGTGAGGAGATCAATGGTGCCAACTTGTGCCTAAAATGACGCTCAAAGAGGCATCTGGGATTTTTCTCCACGACCAAACGCTGTAATTTAACAACAAGCACGTGAATTACAACTGTGGCACCGTGAAATGTCACAGCAACGCTAAATGTCGTAGCCACCGTTAAATGTCGCAAGGCTGACGTTAAGGAGGTAGGTTACCTTAACATTTGTATATGCGCATGCCCAACTGGAAGCTAACATGACAGTTTACGACAATATTCACGACATACAAAATATATTTGTATATATATTTTTCTGAAAATAATTCATTAACCTGTCTTTGATCTAAATTACCGCACAAACGCTACTAAACATTGTTGCTTTAAAATGACATCATCGACGTCAAGTTGTTGCGTGTCAGTTACCGCGCAAAGTTAAAAGCTTTTATCATGAAAGTACGTACATCTTAGCAATTTTTTAAATTGAATTCTTTTAATACAGTCATTATTTCCGAAATATTTTTATGAGTGTTTTGCGCTAAGGATTGATCAATATTTTGTGGCTTTTATCTGGTTATATTGAATTGTTATGCGGAATATAAGAATTGGGTTTATGGAAACTAGTGTTATTGTGAATATAGTTGGGTGAAAGGTTACTTATTCCGATCATTTTCAAATAAAAAATGGGCAGTTTGATTTGTAATACCTATTTTTTCGTTTTCATTGATAATTTGATACTTATGTACTAAAAATATGCTCTAAAATTGTTGTTCAAACTTCAGAAAAAAAGATTTCTTGGATAAAATTAATGTTACCATGGAAACGAATCCCTTAACCTATATATCTAAATGGCATTTATACTGCTCTATTCAAGGAACACAGCTTTATCTTGTTGTCTTTTTTTAACACTATCCATCAGAATAATAATTGTAAGCACAATGATTTTTTCCATAACAATGTCAGCCCAGGGGTACTGCTGTAAGTAGTTTAAGCTTTAAAATCTGTTGAAATAAATGCAAGTAACACGAACATATCACTTACTTTAGAAATAAAATGTTTTTAAGCTGCGTTCAACATGAAAGATTTTTATTTAATATTTGTATATGTAATTACGATAAAAAGCAAGATATAAGATATCTTAAAGGCACTCGGTACAGTTTTTCCGGACGGGTCGATATTTACCCAACACCGTGCCAATTTGGTGGTGTTTCTAAACGATGTAGCTCACTGCGGTCTTCTGCGCATGCCCGAAAGTGATTATCTAATGTCGCGTACGGCAAAAATTCGCAAATTATTGTATGTTCGCATGCATTTAATGTATAATATGTATAATATACTGACTAAAGGTTAGGGTAAGTATCACCATGGTTACAAAATATATACATTTAAAGTACTTTTAGTTCAAATTGCTTCAGTCCGACATATACTAGAGTCTGTAATTTATACCGGCGCTCCAACTCTGCATTGAGTCGCAGCTGTTTCTAATCCCGTACCGTACCCATACCGTACATCCGTATTCGTAAACAATAGGTTTTGTTCGGAGAAAGGCGGAAACTTTCATCGTTCTATGACACCAGAATGCTTCAGAAACACCTTAAAATCCGCTTATTAAGAAATCTGCCGTTTGATAATTTGATATATCTCTAACTCATCGAAGTCATTTGCTCAAACACTGAAAGAGTATTTCGTACCAACCTGCGTTGTATAAATGCCCGCCACAACCCACCTCGTTGTAATTTGATTTAAGCGAAATCTAATATTGTGACCTATCAATTTTCTTTTTGTTTTAGATTAGGTAGACATAACCAAAGGTATGTGCAGAGTTTGATTATATTCTATTCTGTGAAACTCGATAAAATAGCAGAAGTACAAACTTAAAATTGACAAAAATATGCAAAAAAAAACCCTTGGGTCTGCTGAACTAGTATTCCTTTCTTTACAAAATCATTTTCTTTTTATTTCTCTGAGCATGTTTCAAATAGATATATTGTTTGCCGTTATAAAAATGCTTGGATAATCAAATTTATGCTGATTATTGTACTTTACTGAAATATATTTTAGGATTATAGAAATTTTGAAACATGTTAAAAATAGCACGATATCTAGGGGCAAATTAAATTTAAACAAAGCTGGTGACCTAGTACTTTTATTTCATTTTTCAATACACCATAACATGATCTTTTAATACAAAACATTTCATCAAAATCTATTATTGAGAAAAAAAATAGGAAACTGTAGCGAGCGTCCTTAAACATCTCTGTTGCCATGGTAACTTTAAACGTTAAGACAAATAGGGTACCATGTAATGTCTTTGATATTCTGCAAATATTCCATGTTGGTCATTAACAGAATGGCACTGTAACCGTCAAAAACGCGTTGTCATAGTTACATAGTTGTTAGTTGTTAAAAATGAGAGAAAATGCCATGGAAACACGAGCCAAGCGACATACATATTTTAAGCTTATATTAGAAACCTAACGCGCGTACTAGTAAAATTACCAACTAGGCAACTACGGATACCAGTGAAATCTAAATACACTGAAAAGTGTTAAATGTCCGTATTTTTCTTTTCTTTCAATATTAAAATACCTTTTGAGGGTTTGTACTTCTTTGGAGGGTCATGTACTTCCTATTCAGAACTAAGACATATACTAACAGCCCATTATTTATTTCTTACTTGTGATAAATTTGAATATTCAACAGTAACATAATAAACGCTGAACCAATGAGTGTTAGAATGTAGGTTCAAGCTCGGCGGAGGTCAATAAAATCTGTAAAAGATCCTTAGGAAGAAAAGAATGCAACCAAGAAAAATAAAAGCAGACTCGGTTTGATTAAGTATATTTATGAGTGGTAATGAAATGTGCAACACCTCTCACGCCCTCTAGCACCAACTTAAGCGGAACTCTATTACACATATGTTGAATTGACTCCATGATCCCAAAGAACCAGAAAATATAACAACACTGAATCCAAGTACGGGGAGACTTTTTAAATCACACATTCTCGGATACTCCTTCCTAGGCAGCAAACTCTATCAAACTCTATCAAATAATGTTTTATTAGCATTTTAATGTTAAACAAGTAATTGCTGATATATGTACAAAAAGTGTAGATATTTGAACATTATAAGAATAGATTCTGCGAATTAGCTAACCTATGATTCTTTTAAAAGAGTGATCTTATTACAGAGGCTTCATTCACAAGTAATGCAAATCTTAACGTTCGCGTCTTAATGTTAAACTACCTACATACATGCAGCTAGATTATTTTTTTAAGAACGGTTATTTTCAAAATGGTATAATATGATTTGCAATAAAAGGTCACTCTTATTTGCATTTTGTATTTTCTTAGTCAAAGAGTCTGGTAATATTAAGGAGCCCGTCCTTACGTAAATTGATGCACATAAAATAAAACTTCGAAAGTAAGTGCAAAACTAGGCCTGGTATAACGTTCAAATCTCGTTGTCATGGTAAGTATGACGAAAAGGTTAACAATCAGGTTTGTGATCTGTGATTTATTGTTCAAAATATTAGTCCTTCTGATAAAGGACACAAATGCAAACACACACGCACGCGCGCGCGCACACACACACACACGTACGCACGCACGAACACACACACAAGCTCACGCACACACACAGCACGCCTGAGCACACGCACACATTTAAAGGCACTCGCTACAGTTTTTCCGGACGGGCCGATATTTACCCCAACACCGTGCAAATTTGGTTTCGATGTAGCTCACTGCAGACTTGGTGCGGTCTTCTGCGCATGTCCGGAAGTTTTTATCTAATGTCGCGCACGGCAAAAATTCGCAAATTATTGTATGTTTGCATGCATTTAATGTACAAAATGTATAATATACTGACTAAAGGTAAGGGTAAGTATCACCATGGTTACAAAATATATACATTTAAAGTACTTTTAGTTCAAACATATACTGGAGTCTGTTATTTATACCAGCGCTCAAACTCTGCATTGAGTCACAGCTGTTTCTAATCCCGTACCGTACCCGTACCGTACATTCGTAAACTAGGTTTTGTTAAAAAAAAAAGGCGGAAACTTTCATCGTTCTATGCCATCAAAAGGCTTCATAAACACCTTAAAATCCGCTTATTAAGAAATCTGCCGTTTGATAATTTGATATATATATATTTCTAAGTCATTTGCTCAAACACTAAATGAGTATTTCGTACCAACCTGCGTTGTATAAATGCCCGCCATACCCCACCTCGTTGTTATTTGATTTAAGCGAAATCTAATATGGTGACCTATCAATTTTCTTTTTTCTTTTTGTTTTAGATTAGGTAGACATAGCCAAAGGTATGTGCAGAGTTTGATTAAATCCTATTATGTGAAACTCGATAAAATAGCAGAAGTACCAACTTAAAATTGACAAAAATATGCAAAAATAGCCCTTGGGTCTGCTGAACAAGTATTCCTTTCTTTACAAAATCATGTTCTTTTGATTTCTCTGAGCATGTTTCAAATAGATATATTGTTTGCCGTTATAAAAATGCTTAGATAATCAAATTTATGCTGATTATTGTACTTTACTGAAAAATATTTTAGGATTACAGAAATTTTGAAAAATGTTTAAAATAGCACCATATCTAGGGGCAAATTAAATTGAAACAAAGCTGGTGACCTAGTATTTTTATTTCATTTTTCAATACATCATAACATGATCTTTTAATACAAAACATTTCATCAAAATCTATTATTGAGAAAAAAAACGAAACAGTAGCGGGCGTCCTTAATTTTATCTCGAGTACAACATTACTGTAAGTAACCTCTAAGTTGTAAAATCTGTTGAAATTGCCGTTGTTATTTTTCCTTCTTTAGTTGTGCGACATTGAGCGTTGGTGTTACGACATATAACGGTGGTACAAATACTTGTGACATATAGCGTTAAATGTGCTACATATAGCCGGCCTATGTTAAAATTATAATATGAGAAAAGCAGCATATCCATCGCTGTTTAAAGTCTGACATTTAGACTTGCTTATTTTTCTAGCAAATATTACGTGAAAACTTCAAGTAAATGTAAATTCTGCAGTTGCAGACAGATCAGTAAAGTTATCACGCAATAATATCAGGCGTTTTAAAAGAATGAAGTCTATAGGCCGATTCCTTAGAAGCATGTAATGCAATTAAGAAACATAATTATATCAGCTTCGGATTGATTGACAGTAAAATTGATAAGAGGGCGCTTTAAAAGCATATAATGTAACCAAATAAAACGATAGCGCACACAGTCTTATTGAGTACGTTCATGGCATGTAATAAAATAAAATGTGCAACAACCACCACGCCCCTTTTTCCGACTGAAGGGGAACTCTATGTTGCATTAATTCTGAGTGGACTCCATGATAATCTCAAAAGGTCATGAAAGGACCAGAAAACATAAAATCACTGCATTCCTTTAACTGCAGTTTCAGACTTTTAACGTTAATGACACTGGGTAGAAAACTTGTAGGTAAACGTTTGAAGAAATGAAACATTTTTATATGCTGGTTTGAAACACGGGACATATTATGTCTGCGACCTTTACGGGCTGGCGGGCGGTGTGGCGGGCGGACAAAAATAGTGTCTTCTCAATACCAAGAGTGATTTGTATTAGAACAAAACTAATGGCCCTTGAATTGGTCAGAATTGCCAAAATTGACAGTGTCCTTTCTATGAATAGAGTAGCTTTTTTTTTCATGTAAACTATGTTTTAACAGAGGATGTATTACTATAAAATAATCAGCCAAGTTGGACCCGTATCTCAAGAGATATGGTCCTTGAATTGGTCAAGTTTGTCAAAATTGACTGTCCCTAATACTGCTTTGATGTCAACCATACTTATATATAATCTGCATTACTATAACCTCTAGGCCAAGTTTGAAAACTAGCCATTTAGGACCATTATCTCTAGAGCTATGGCCTTTTAATTGATCAATATTGCCAAAATTGACTGTGTCCGTTCAATAACTAGAGTAGTTTTTCTCAGAACTAAAACATAACGAAGATATACAATGTATGCATCTCAATAAAATCTAGGCCAAGTTCGATAACCAGCCAGTTCAGATCAGTATCTTCATAATAACGGCCCTTGAATTACTAAAAAAGTGTCCACTCTCTAACTTAATTAGTTCCTAAACAATGGTTGTTAAATTTGGTCACAATGTGGATAAGCATAATATCTTTGACAAGTTAAAGAGGTAGGTTTCCTTGTTACAAGGGTAAATTCAAATTAGTTGAACCGCAGCATCTTTTTGTATTTCGTGTAATATGAAGTTTTAACTGCTAAAATCTCAGTTTCGTTTGTCTCTGTCCCTTCAAGTTCAATTTTTATCCAGGTTTGAAGAACATGACCCTCCAAAGGTATTTCTTATTGAAAGAAGAAGGAAAATACGGATATTTAACACTTTTCAGTGTATTTTAGTTTCATTGATATTCATAGAAGTCCGCATAATCTATAATTTTACTAGTATGCACGTTAGCTTTCTAATATAAGCTTAAAATGTATATGTCGCGGGGCTCGTGTTTCCATGGTAACGCATTTTCTCTCATTTTTAAACAATTATGTATAAAAATAGGGGTTTTCGACCGCTTCAGTGCCATTCTGTTAATGACCAACATGGAATATTTGGGTAATATTATTAGCAACATACCAAGCACTATACATGGTACCCTATTTTTCTTAAAGTTTAAAGTAACCATGGCAACAGAGACGTTTAAAATGGCTTATATCTTGCTTTTTGTCGTAATTTCTTATAAAATAATATTGAATAAGATTATCTTTCTAGTTGATGTAGCTTTAAAACATATTATTTCTAAAGTAAGTTATATTTTCGTATTATCTGCATTTATTCAAACAAATTTCTAAACTTAGAATACTTACAGCAGTGCCCCTCGTCTGGCATTTTTCATGGAAAAATCGTTCAGCATGCTACTATTATTCTCATGGATATTGTTGAAATGAAAATAAAAAGCCGAAGCTGTGTTTCTTAAATAGACTAGTGTCAACGCTTTTGAATTTTACATTTAGATACATAGGTCACGGGCTTCGTTTCCATGGTAACATCAATTCATTTCAAGAAACCACAATTTTCTACTGAAATTTGAACAATTTTAGATCTTAGTTTTAGTATATAAGTAACAAATATCAACGGAACCTGAAAAATAGGTATTACAAATGAAACTGCTAGATTTTTTATTTGAAAATGGCCATAACAAGTAACCTCTCACCCAACTATATTCCAAAAAACATTGGTTACCATCATCCATTTTCTTACATTCCGCATAACATTTCAATATAACTACATAAAAGAAGCGAAATATTGATTATTATTCAGAGCAAAAGACTCCTAAAAATATTTCAGCAAATAATGGTTATTTGAAAATAGTTTGAATAAAGAAAATGCACAGAATTACGTACTTTCAAGATAAAAGCTATTTATTTTGCGCGGTAACTGACACGTAACGTCATGACGTCAATGACGTCATTTTAAGGCAACATTGTTTTGAAGCGTTTCTGCGGCAATTTATTCATCCTAGCAGAAACCCCTAATGACCTCCAGTCAGCTCTTAATGCCATGTCAGAGTATTGCATCTCATGGGGGCTAAAGGTTAACACCGCAAAGACTAAAGTTGTCATATTTTGGAAAAATAAGAGAGGTATGCGTAATGCGCCAGTATTTCAATTTGAGGGTAATATTTTAGAAATTGTTGACCATTTCTCATACTTAGGTATTCAATTTTCATTCAATGGC
The DNA here is from genome assembly GCF_021730395.1 of Mercenaria mercenaria. Taxonomy (NCBI): domain Eukaryota; kingdom Metazoa; phylum Mollusca; class Bivalvia; order Venerida; family Veneridae; genus Mercenaria; species Mercenaria mercenaria. The sequence goes on from NC_069370.1 coordinate 37,252,687, forward strand.
AAGTTAGGTAGAACTAAGGCTCATTTAGTTGATCAAGCACGCAAAGCTATGTTTGCTGTTATTAGTAAATCCAGGAAATTGTTTTTACCTATTGATTTACAATTGCACCTTTTCGATACCATGGTTACTCCTATTATCTTGTACGGCTCAGAGGTATGGGGGGTTGAAAATTTAGATATTGTTGATAAATTTCAGTTGAAATATTTAAAACTTATTTTAAATTTGAAGCAAAGTACCCCTAATAACATGTTGTATGGTGATCTTGGTATTTTACCACTTTCAAGTCGTATTAAATGTAGAGTGTTAACTTTTTGGAGTAAGGTAATAAGCTCCAAGGAAGATAAAATTTGTAATATTTTGTACAGAACTTGTCTCTCACTGTCTCAGAGACAAAACAAGAAATTTAACTGGTTATGTTATGTCAAAGATAGTTTAGATTCTCTTGGTATATCTAATTTTTGGTTTGATCAGAAGATTCACTCTTTTAACTCCTTCAAAAATCTTATTAACACTAGAATTAAAGATCAGTTTATACAAAACTGGAACTATTCAGTTAATAACTCAAGCAAATGTTTAAATTATAGAATGTATAAACACGAATTTGTATTTGAAAAATATTTCAAGCTTTTACCTTTTGACCTTAGCATTTCACTTTGTAAATTCAGATGCATGAATCATTTGTTGCCAATAGAGAAAGGTAGATTTGAAAACATTGCAAGAGAACAAAGAACTTGTCATTCGTGTAACAGTAACATTTTAGGAGATGAATTTCATTATCTTTTTGATTGCAAATATTTCAGTGTTGATAGGAAAAAATATATAGATGAATTTTATTATAAATATCCAAATACTGTCAAATTTTCTAACCTTATGAACAATGACAATAAGAATACTTTGTTAAAATTGGCTGTTTTCTGTAAGAAAATTATGTCTACTTTCAGATAAATAGTTCTCATCCTCCACATTATCAGTTACTTCTGCAATAATTTGTCATGTTTTACATGCTGTTCTGATTTTGTTACTATAACTGTTATTGTTATAATTGTTGTCAGATGCCCTTATGGGCCTTGACTTGATTAATAAACTAAACTAAACTAAACTAATTATTTCTGCATTATTAAACCATAAAGCGTCAGATCGAAGACAGGTCTAGGATTTGTTTTCAGAAGAATGAATATACAAACACATTTAGTTTGTTGTAAACGTCGTCGTAAATCGTCACGTTAGCTTCCGGTTGGACATGCGCACATACAGATATAAAGGTAACCTACCTCCTTAAATAACCAACTGGAAAGTCCCAGTCAGTCTTGAGATATGGTCCCTGACGTACTACACACTGAGAAAATAAACAGTGTCTAAATAACTTAATCACTTCTTATCCAATGGTCCGCAAACTTAATCAGAATGTATATTGGTATATTATCTTTGGCAAGTTTGATAACCAGCAGGATAGTCTTAGTCGCTCTGACGTTAGGGCCCTTAAATTAGGCGAAATTAAGAAACTTGACGACTAGTCTGCTCAATGAGTAAACCATTTTACTGTAACGTGTGTATTTTGAGACAGTTTGGCACTCTTGTTAAGAATGTGTCAACGGACACATACATTGGCGTATAATACAACGAATATTTCTTTCTTAACATAGAATGTAGTCCACTAAGTTTATGGAACCTTGCAGTACGGGATATGCAAGGTTTCATTGCATTACGTTGTTCGAAGTTGTGCTACATAAAAGAAGGTGTTAATGATCCTGAGACTATGAAGATAGTTAAACCTGATTCTTTCACTTCAGGATTTAAAACTTGGGATCGAGTATCGTTTTAAGCACACTTAGATTAAAAGATTCAGCAAATAAACTAAAGCTAACTTTAAACTCTATATAGTAAAGGTTTAAACCACTTTTGCCCAAATGTTGACAAAATATGACTTTGAATGTGTTTCCAATAGATATCGCTTTAAATCTTGATGTTCCATAAATAAAACGCATTTTGTCATACTTCTGAAAGGACATTGGACTAAATTAAATCTTAAATTCTTAACTCCCGCGGAATGGAATTCAAAGTGTTTGTACGTAACCCCTAGTAGCCTATGGTATATATGGAATCATGAAGTGTCGACTGTAGAAGCGCTCTATGAATTGAATTCCCTTGAATGATTTGAAATTGCTCAAAAGGACACATGGAAGAAAATTGACCAGTACATTAATAATTCAATTTTGTTGTATTGATTTAAGCGTTGCAGAATGATTATGACAGTAACATATATCAAATCAAACATTTGTTACAATAAAATGCAAGACATTGAACATATACGTATGTTTGTAGTGTTCAAATGTAAGTTGAACACCTCCCGTAACATATGAAACATGCTATTATAATATAACACAAAACACAATTTCACATACTAGTATTCATCGTGATACAGGCAGCAAGGTGTACGTAATCTTATGTTGTGTAACTCACAAATCTACATAGCAAAAATAAAACACAACATTCAAAGGAATTGGACTCCAGATTTCGGCTAAAAAAATATCATTATTATAAATTGAACTTTGGTCATATTATGAACATTAGACATAAGCTTTTGTTTCTAAACAGTCTTAAAATTGCAAAATCAAGGAAAAAAACTGTCAAAGTCAAGAAAGAAATCGTGCCGCATTGGCAATAATCCCTTGCATAGCTTCTTGACCAATACGCCACGTAGGAATTCATAGTTAACTACCGTGAAATATAAAGCTTTATAATTAAGGCAGATTACCTACTGCACCCCGTATCAAACGCTTTTCAGTTTTGAATGGAAAACATACTAAAAACAACTAATGTTCATGTGTTTCTCATATTATCTTTCAGTGACTAATTTTCAAAGCATTCTTGGGGATTGTAACAATAATTTCATGATATTAAAAAAATTTTCCTTTTTTGTTGCCGTAAGATCTATAGAGGTCAGTGTCTTTTATATTAGCTGTAATAAATAATTGCAAATAAGCAAGGTACATTACACTTTCTTGGTCAAGAAATTCATTGCTCCACAAGAAGTACTTCATCGGAATATGTTAAGGATTGAATGAAATGAACCACACTGGAGCTTCTGGTAAATCCACGAATCACACTGAAAAACAATTGCCCAAACTTACCAGACAGAAACACATCTGCTATTGATGTTTTTCATCATAGGAGACATAGAAGCCCACACTTGCTTTAATTCTGTTAGACTAATATGCAGATGTGCAAGTTCTGTTCAAATACGGACCTTTCCAAAACATAAATAAATATCATCAACAAATATTTACCTGTGTATATTCCAAATTTGTAAGCTACAGTTCTTGTTGCAAGGAATAAGGTTGCCAAGTGTCCGTTTTATCTTACTGGGAAGAGAATTAAGATGGACATCTGTTATATTTTCCAAAGCATGTCCAGTTACACTTAACGCAACTAAAGTACATTTGAAGTTAAGATGTCCCCTCGTTTTTGTACCTCTAACCACCTCAGTAGCCATTGTTGCTTTATCTATATATTGTGTGACTAGTTTACTACTGATATCATTTATAACCAATAACCGTATAAATGTGATGTATGTTTGATTTAATCTGCTTGATAAGATAAATCTTGAAGTCAAGTTTTTGTAACCGTTTGATAAATGAAAAACGGTCCCGTTTAAAGAAAATAAATACTTATATAAATAGTGGTTTAGTTACGTGTCGTTTTGCGAAAACGCGGGCTGGTTTTGTAGCGGAAGGCGGTCTCATTTTTAAAATGTACATATGAGTGGGAAAATAAAGAAAAAAACATCAATGAAAAGCCTTTCAAACACACTGGATCCCGAAAGGGTACGAGAACATAAGAATAGAATTATAGAGTATGAAAAGATATATGTTTAAACAATGTCAAACGTTTAATCATAAACCCGAGGGCTTTCGGCTTTAAAGAAATTCATTCTCAAGTGTAGCATAGATAAGAACAACCATGGCGTTTTTTCCGCCTATATAGTTCAATATATAAATGCAAAATGAAAAATAATTAGCAATTATAGTTTGGATACTGCAAACCCAAGGTAAATGTTACAGGGAACTCTAATTAATGTCCATACGTAACGCGTTCTCGACAAAACAAGCTTTGATCCTAGTACGGGCGAAGAAATACTGTTTTGTCAAAGATATATTTTTATGGGATTTTTTATGTTATTACAGGAATCCTTAAAATTCTTAATCATAAATGAAAAAAATATTATAGACGGGTTGCAAATGCTTTTAGTATAGTACTGATAATTTACATGGAGGCAGTGAGTAAAACTTCAAATACGTTGCTAAATAAATTCATGTAATATCAAAATGACATAACTTGTAGTACAGGTATGCACTAGATATGCATATGATCAAACAATGATAACTGTTTATAATAACTGTGATGTACCTCAAATCTTAATTAACATTAGTAGGATATACGTGTAATATCGACTCGCCGAGACGAATTTGAATTGACAATTTACAAAGTCAGTTATTCTTAAAGATGATTGGATAAGTTAAATAATTACATTTTCGTTGAATTTTTCTTTTCGAATTCTCACAATTTGAATAGATCTATAATTTATTTGTAACAACTTGTAACACATGTGAGATTTTAAAGAAAATAGACACTAATGTCATTTCTCGGAGGTGTCCTAAGTTAGCTAACGATTTTTAGTTTAGTAGCATTTTCATCATTAAATTACAGACTTTGTCATGGAAACTTGGGTTATACACTACCACCGCAATTTATACTAAATTTTTAGCTGATTGTATTGTGTTTGTTTGACTGAAAATACATTTTGCATCAAACATGACCCCCACTTCTCTTTGATTTGTACTCAGCACTGACAATATTCTTCAAGAATATACACGTTAAATCTGAAAGTTAAAATGGAAACTTGTGTGTGCTGCAGGCATTGGAAATTTCTAAATTTTATACAGAATAAACAAGACCAGCTATTTTGTGTGTTTAAACCTACTAAAGCAACGATCAAGGTTGACTAGGCGCTTATTGATACTTACTTTAAAAGCGTTTTTTCTAATGACAGACAAAAACAAATAAAAACAAATCTTATAATAAATTTGTTACTATATCGGATCGAGGATATTTACAAGACAGAAAAAAAGACTCCGCATATATCTATATATTTTGTTTGTGTGAATATTTTACAATTAAGGTGGAATGCGCCTAATTTGAAGTTCTTGGGTTCCGTTTCGAAATTTTGTTTAATGTAAAATTCAGCATATTCCTCATAGAATGCGTATTTTACATTTTTGATATTTCTGTAACTTTTTTCTCTACAAACACGACCATTGACGTCCATTTTTGATGAACCATTATTTCACGTCCGTCAGACTGTTTTCTTAAATCGTTCTGTTCAGTCAACAAGTATCGATTTGCTTGTTTCTCATCATATTTTTTTTAAAAAATGTCTTTGAAATGGTGTATAATTTGTGGAGATCATTTTAACGTTGAAGCCGATATTTACGTTTAACCGACGTCAGAGCGACAAATATGACGTTTAGTTTTGAATAAAAAGTTTGCGTTAATCTTGTCTTATGTAAAACCCAAACGATAGACTTTGACAAAAAAACTAACATGATCATGAAAACTTTATTTTCTGTCGACTGAAGGAAAAAAATTATGGGGTCACCGAATTCATTTTCGCGTAAAATTACGTTACGCTACCTCTACCCCCAAGTAACAACATAGCTTAGTTTGGCCGTTTTTCTGATATATCTCTTTTGAAATCTTAGTATTTTACATTCTCATTCATCAGTTGTTCACTACAGGCGTGAAACGAATCATGGAACGTGAGAAAGAGAGCTTTCCTTTCAAAAGAGGTCCTTATAACTGTAAAATTGGCGACTTCATTGAGAAATGGTTTGAATGCATAACATACGCCAATACGACAACTTTGCTTAAAATACTGATCATGTTATTTTTGAAAGTCGCTTTAAATATACTTTCTATATGATAAAGCTTATTTTTTCAAATGTTTCTTATTCAAAGTACCAGTAAACACGTTTTCGTTGTAAAACACTGCTAACATGTAGAATATTTGCATATGCAATTGTGTATATTGTTTGGAGTTTTCACACTTGATAAACAAACGGAAAGCATCATTATTGTACAATATCATTGATCAATAATAACAGATTCAAATATTCTAAAGGTTGTGATTTCAGACGTATGACCCTTGACTCAACCGCCCCTCCAAGGGAGTAAAGGTTCTTTGTATCTTGTTTTTCTTAATATTATCCCTAACCCTCCCTAAGTACGCACACACGGACGCACGCACATCCCAAGGTCTTACATTTTTACTATTTCGTTTCTTACTTCACCACCCTAGTAACATCTGACCATAAGATAAGTTGCCATGGGCTTGCCTGGTTAATTACCCACTCCACGCATACGTCCGCCTAATTTGATGTCGGGAATTTTGGTTTTACGGGTTAGAGTTAATTTTTCATTATTTTGTAATTTTATACCACAGACGCTATTTGAAATAAATCATAACTTCTACAAGTTCAGTATTCATGATATAAGAGAGGTTTCGTTGAGTTACAGCGAGTGTCAGTCACAACCGCTGCTTTCTTTCTTTCTTTATTTCTTTTACCCCATCCGCCTAGCTCCGTAGGAGCGCAGACCTATGGATCGCGAGTTCGGTCCCCGGGTAGGGCATGCCGATTTGATAGAAGGCACGTGTCCGAACTCATTCGTCCTCCACTTCTGATTTATGTGGTGAAGATAGAAGTTATTTGTTGAGAATCCAGGAACACTGGTTAGGTTAACTGTTCGCAGTAACGTAGAAAAACAGAGCTAAACCAAAAAAAAAAAATCTTTCTTTTTTTATGTCATGGAATGTTTTCTTTACTGTATTTCTTATGTTTCTAATATTAGGAAACAGTAGTATGTATGGAATATGTTTCTATTATGTGTCTGTGAATACAAAGATAACATTTGTACACACATCTCCGGAGAGCTAAAACCTCTTTGCAAAGGATGGTGTTTCTATCAGCCAAGTTGTTAAATAAATTAACTTCTTCAGAGCAACAGCCTCCGTAGCTGTTTTCCCACGGTAATTCAGGAGGATTCACTTTATTCGAAATCGGGGTGTCCGACTACTCTCCAAACAATCAAAATATTTCCAAAACGTAAAATTTGTAATAAAGTTAGATAAAATAATGTTTACTCGAACATAATGTTATAATTAGAGAAAGGCTTTCTAAATTTTAAAAAGTTGTATTAGCACTTTTTTTCCGAGTTACGTTAAAATGAATATTTCTCATTTTCACCTACGTTTTACCTTTTTTCGCACTGTGCCGAGGTTGGCCAGGTTCTGTTTACCCCAGTCATTTTCTGAAGACTGGTTGTTGTTCGAATCTGCTTCATTAAGAATGCACTTATATTAACTAATAAGATATTTATGGCATATATTTATAATGTAGGCCTATATTTGTTTGCCTCAGTTCTATTAGCGGCATGTGATGGAATTATATACTGGTACTTGTTAAAATTAAAAGGCTGAGATAATTCAAATAAAGGATTTTCACTATATTCTGTCGTGTTTATTTTTAAATTTATTTTTGTAAATGTTAACAATGTAATGTGCATCGGTACATGAGTTTTCATGTATTATTATTAACTTGCGAGATAAATAATTTCACTTGTAACGTTGAATGAAATCATTAATAGTTGCAAAGGCCTCTTTTGATTAAATTCTACTTAAATAGGTTAAAGATGAGTTTGTCTTGATCACGAGAATCAGAAAATCCATTGAATTACGCATTTTTTTTTATCTGGGGTAGGTGTAGAGTAATGTAATTCAGCGCAAAGGGTAACGGGGTGTTGATTTTGTCGCATTCTCATATATCAAATATAATCTAAACATTAAAATCTGAGTTCTACACAGAAATTATTTCGCTAATGTAACAGTTTTAAAGACTATTTTGATTTAATTTTACTAGGAAAAATAAAATTAGTAGAGTTTATCCTAAAAGGAGGAGATACATGAAAAAATACTCAATTGCGCTATCTTGTGATTTGGGGGTAGGGGTAGCGTAACGTAATTTTACGCGAAAACGAATTCGGTGACCCCATAATTTTATACCTTCAATCGACAGAAAATAAAGTTTTCATGATCATGTTAGTTTTTTGTCAAATTCTATCGTTTGGGTTTTACATAAGACAAGATTAACGCAAACATTTTATTCAAAACTAAACGTCATATTTGTCGCTCTGACGTCACTTTAACGTAAATATCGGCTTCAACGTTAGAATGATCTCCACAAATATTACACCATTTCAAAGACATTTTTAAATGAAATTATGATGAGAAACAAGCAAATCGATACTTGTTGACTGAACAGAACGATTTAAGAAAACAGTCTGACGGACGTGAAATCATGGTTCATCAAAATGGACGTCAATGGTCGTGTTTGAAGGTTTGTAGATAAAAAAGTTACAGAAATATCAAAAATGTAAAATACGCATTCTATGAGGAATATGCTGAATTTTACATTTAACAAAATTTCGAAACGGAACCCAAGAACTTCAAATTAGGCGCATTTCACCTTAATTGATTTACTCAATAAATACATTTGATCTTCCAATAAATGTTTGGACCCTCTATATATGTTTAAGTAAATAATATAACACAAGTATCGCATTCCTGTGAGTGTGATATAAAACTGTTAACCCCTCGAAGTATGAATATATACCTTGGCTGAAGCTTCGGCCAATATGTATATTTCTCTAGGTACACATTTTTCATTATCACCATCCAAATAATGCAACATTTATTAATATTATCAATTTTTTCAGTATGACAGAAGTTGCTTTCAGAACGTTCATGTTTAAAGGAGACGCATTATGAATTTGGCACGAATTTTAACAAAATAAAACAATAAAAAGTCATTTATTTAAGAAAAGTTACGTTCAACCTAACTTGTGTCAATGTGAAGTCAAATATACAAAGCAGTTAGTTAAGTTTAGAAGTCTTGTTTCTCATTTTTCAAAAAAAGACCATCTTACTTACTACAGCAAGATACTGGGCTTCATAATTCTGCTCAATTTGAATTTTATTCAGTTATAAAACGTTTCATTAAACACGGTTATGAGACGAATATTTTGAGATAAGCCACATTTTAGATGTTCAGAACTTGTACTGTTGAACGCTACGCTTTACTCTTTTGCGGACTCTGTGGAAGACTCAATGATGTACAGTTCTTAAAGTCTACTTAGACTGCTTTCTTAGAACGTGACTGTTCTTGTTAGATCTTTGTCTTCCATTTTCATATTTGCTTTTTGTATTTCTGTTTTACAAGCATTTTGTTCTAGGAACATATGGTTAGGGAACATTGTTGTAGTTTCTTTTTCGTGCTTTAGTTGCCGTTGTGTTTTCGACGGATGAATTTCATTAACAACGACTTTAACTTCGGTTGGCGTTAGAGGTGAGATATGGTGCGCAACAATTATCTAATGGTGTTTTTGCCATTGATCTTTTCTTAGCACTTCCTTCCTTCGTTATTTTATTTGTTTTGTCCCTCGTTGGTAAACTGTTTTATTTGGTCTATGTATGTTTGTGTAGATGTCAATCATTACACATGCTAACATACAGTTATAAGATATCGTTTTGAAGAGGCTGCGTTTCGTATATATGTTAGCTACAGTTATGCCAAGGCATAAAATGCAAAACAAAGTAACAGAACAGGTGCAAATAATTCGAGGGAAACAAAAAGTATATCGTACACATGAAATGACCTATCCTGGTTATATTTGTTTGAGAAAAGAAAAGTAAAATACTTAATTATTTGCCTGAGTGGAATGAGTGGACCTTTTGTTTGCCATACGTTTAAGTTGAAATGTTTAACATGTGACCATTGTCTTAGAATTCGCACCATTCTAAACATAAAATACAAGTAAAAGCGTAGTGACAAAAAGATATGAAGGAATGGAACTTAATTGAAACATGACGTATTTTTCTTACTGAAATATTTGTCACAAGCACTATTTCCAATAGTTTCGTCAGGACAAAATGACAGTCAAGTTAAATATAAGATTACAGTTATAAGATGAAGAATAGTCATCCTCATTCCTCAGTGAATGTGTTCTCTTAGATACGTGTTTAGTGAAATAATAAGGTTTAAATAGCCGTTTTCGCTCAAGAACATATTTTAATGCATATTGTATCACATTTCAACTGAAAAAAACATCTTGCTATCAAAATACGCTCGTACATTTGTATTCGTATATACGATGGAAATTTAATACTAAATGCAGATATTTGATACAGTTCCCGATTATATTGTAAAAATTAATATATTTTTTTTTGCGTTTTTGTGAGCTTTGAAGATTGCCCATATACGTTATCTTACGTTTTTGTGCAATCCATATCAATGAACCCAGGTTTCACCACAGAATTCAAAAATACCATGCAGTCATATTTTTGGCAGAGTTTCAACGATTAACTGGCTGTAGAAACATACATGTATAATGTAGAAATACGTTAATGTTTCTGTTCGCAGTCAAAATTTGCAGTATCCAGCTGGCAATAACCCTTATGCTCTTTTTAGGCGTTAGGACACTTACAGAATTTCCAGGGCAATGGCAATCTTCAGCACTCACCTGTTCGTTTAGGCTTGAACCTTTTTATCCAGCGTGTGACCGTGTGATCGAAGAAAACACTGTACGCATAAACATCACATGTCTTTTTAAAAATGACGCTTGTGCGTAAACCATGTGTAAACCGAATTCACTATATACCTGTATTTATAAACTGATTATATCTCCCACATCTAACTAGGGAGATACAATGTACATTGATTTAGTGCAGTCCGTTTGTCTAAGCACTAAGCCAGTCTGTCTGTCTGTATGTCACATGCAACTCCTCAGAAACAGCAGTACCAAGCTTAGGTATGCATATCATCATCTTGTTCCATTGTTCCGCTTCAGTGATTTCAGCAGAGTTATGGCCCATGATTTGTCAATATTTTATCATGTTTACACTACTTGCTGTATACCATTGGACTTAATTGTACCAAATTTCACAAGTGATAAGTGCGAAGCGCAGTTGAGCATACCATGGACATGTTACAATTTAATGATTTTCAGCAGAGTCATGATCCTTGATTTGCCAAATTCCCTGATGTCTGTGCTACTTCTCCTTTACCACTAATTGGAATAACACCAAACTGCACAAGAGTGATCGACGCCAAGCCTAGTTATGTATATCTTTGGAATGATGGTAGAATATTATCTGGAGTTATGGCCTTTAACTTATGACATTTCACAATGTATGCGTGTCAAATGGTGAGAAACATGTATATGTTTTTGTGAAAAACAATCTCCAGTTTAATTCTATTTTACATAACATCCTTACACGTTGTTTGTTCCATTGGCTATTTTCAAACATCGAGTTGAAGTGTGGCGGGTATCTTGCATCGTTTGTCATAAAAACTGCGTGTATTCATCAGTACAAATACACAGTTAGAATGGTTTTATATAATGAACAGCCCTCCTATTTTTACAAAATAACTTTTTCATAAAAATGCTGTTTACTGGAAAATGAAAAATGATATATAATAATTAGCTGTTGACATGCAGACAAGCTGCATTTATTCAGATAATTAATTTGTTTATACTGTCTGGCAAAACCACAAACGAACTTCGTGGTTTAATTAAGAAAAAAATATATAATCAACAACATTATTCACAAAAACGAGTATGTAATACAACATAAAACGTTAAAAGACACATTGAATACGCGATATAAGTTTATTTAACACTTTTGTTGGGTTTAGAGTTACACCAACACACTTATGGTCATACGGCGACTTTTCCAGCATTTTTATGGTAGAGGAAAGCCCTAAGTACCACTCCAGACATTGTTTCAGGCATTAGCTGACATCTCGGTAGAACCACCGACCTTCATAAGCAAGCTGGATGGCTTCCTCACGTGAAGAGACTTCCAGTTCCAAAATGAGGTTTCAGATCCACAATGGTAGGGGGATGTAATTCGAAGCCAGTGACCCTAACCATTCGGCCAGGTTTTACTTGTACATGACTTTTTTGCAAATTAATGTATTTGAGCCCCGCCATGAGAAAACCAACATAGTGGCTTTGCGACCAGCATGGATCCAGACCAGCCTGCGCATCCGCGCAGTCTGGTCAGGATCCATGTTGTTCGCTTTTAAAGCCTACTGCAATTAGAGAAACCGTTAGCGAACAGCATGGATCCTGACCAGACTGCGTGGATGCGCAGGCTGGTCTGGATCCATGCTGGTCGCAAAGCCACTATGTTGGTTTTCCCATGGCACGGCTCATTTATTATTCTTCAAGTTATACTGAGTGTGAATTTCCCTCAAATTACTGTGCTGATAGGTGTTATGGGTTACCTCTCTTAAGGACCTTATTGTCTGGTTGTCAGGTTTAAATTCTGTATGACTTTCTTCAAAGACTTGTACTGACTAGTTTCTTTTTTCCCTCTGCATGGCTTTCCTGTTTAAGACTGTTTGATTGGTTTTTAATGTTTTCTATATATGTTTTCTAGAAATGACTGTACTGGCGAGTTTTCAAGTTTTACCTCTCTAGGAACTGACTAGAATAGGCTATGCTAATAGGTTGTCAAGTTTTATCTTTATAAAACTTTCTGTTAAAGATGGTATTGATTGGTTTTCAGGTTTTACCTCTTGTGTTGAATTGTTTTAATGTTTAACTTCTGTATAATTTTATGAAAAGGACTGTCTGACGTGTATTCAGATATAACCTCATTAAAACCCCTAGCAAAAACACTTCACTGGCTGGTTTTCAGGCTAAATATATATGCACAAACATGCAATTATCAAACGGTTATTTTCCTCTCACTATGTCTATGGCGCAATATGAAGAAAGGTAGAAATCCATTGTGTCGTACAATATAACGGCATCCGAATTACACGGAATCCAGTTAGTTTCAAATTGAACGTCATGTGTCGAGGTCGGAGGACGACACACGACACTCGAAGCGACACACTACAACGCAACACGACACTCAATAAGACAATACTACGCGACATACGACATTTGAACAGGAATGTCCCATTGTCGCACTGTCATATGTCACGCCTGTAGCACGAAATTCCAATGTAAATACCGGATATCGCGTCACACTATCATGCGTTGCATCGCATTGTCAGGAGTCGCGTCGCATTGTCGGGCGTCGTGTTTCAATATTGACTGACGTATCGAGCGCCGTGTTACATTATAGTGTCGTGATATGTGTCGCGTAGAGTGCCGTGTGACGCCCTCCAAGCGTTATACAAAACATTCAATATTGCATCAACGTTATATCATATATTTAGCCACTAAGGAAAGTGCTTATTTCGTTACTAACTTCGCTATACAGAGGTAGACAGATGTCAAAATCCGTACTTTTCAAATTATTTGATAGCAATATCTCAATTACTTTACAATATGAATCAGAAATATGTTGATCTGAACCTTAAGAATGTACAGAAATAGCGCATAGATATGTCTGCAAACATTATATTTGCGTACATAAAAATCATGTACGCAACCGTCATACGATATTGCGGAATATTACGGTTGTGGGTAGTATCAACTAAGTATGTTACGAAATACCGGTTAAAATGAAAATGCCCGAAAAAGATACGTTAAAATCTTGTTTAATGAAGCATTATCATGCTAATGCTGGTAATATTAATTGGGCATCTCAGGTTAAAAATAGTTTGTACGAAATTAGTTTGAATTATATTTTGGATCAGCAAATGAAAATCAGTTTATATGAACTAAAGAATCAAACTTTGCAAAGCTGAAGAGCAAGACGCGAAATCTCATCTGAATTGTTTTACTACAATAGTACAAATACTGTACGTCATTCATTGAACATGAAATATACCTATTCTGCCTTATATACATAAATTTCATTATTTATTTGCTTAGGGGAAAAAGGTAAACATGTCAGCATACCAAGAAATGAAGGCAATTGCATATTTTGTTTGAATATATAAGAAGATGAACTTCATTTCCCCATTGGAATGTCAAGTATTCCAAGACAACAAAACTAAATATATACCTACAAGCTATTGGAAAGAATATTCACAAATCGCAATAATATTTCTGATATATACATATTTAAATTTTATGATATATACATTTTGCACAGTCAAAGAAAAGTGCACACATGTACAAAATGCCTTGCATGTATTTTAAAAGACACGGAAGTACATGCAATCGTTTTTGTTGAAAACTTGGACAATTATCCCTTTCAGTCACGCGTTTAAGATTAAATCTTTACAGGATTGCCATGGCCTCACAGATTACCGCCATATTTTGAACGAAACATGACTTGTATGTCATACTTATTTTCTACTGAAAAGCATAGCGTTTGCCATTGCCTCATAGATTACCGCCATATTTTTAATGAAATATGACTTGTATTTCATACTTATTTTCTATTGAAAAGCAAAGCGTTTGCAATTGCTCACAGATTACCGCCATATTTTGAATGAAACATGACTTGTATTTCATACTTATTTTCTACTGAAAAGCATAGCGTTGTTATAAAAGATTTGAAATGATAAGATTAAATCGCAACTTAAGACTATGAATACATAACACTGATAACACGAGTTTAACCCCAGTTTGAAGTCAGAAATGGCGACTTGTTATGTCATTTGCCAAAGTTGAATGCCGACCAATATTAACAATGATTTTGTTATTGTAAGAGACATGAATATCTTTTCAATAAATAAAAATTGTTTATCAAATACATGATTAGTAATTTTAAATGAATTAACTTGAAGGCGTACATAATGTTATTTTACACACAAAAAAAACAACAAGGAAATGACAATGACTATTTAAGGTATAGGTCCATGCTTTGGAGAAAAAAGTTCAAACGTCATCAAATCATAGAAAGAAAACATTGTTTTACATGAAAATATAACAGCATATAAAACATTTATATGATTGTACAAAACCATTGTCAATTTATTCATATATGTATTGAATTCCGGAAAGAGACTACTTGAAGGGGTCACACTTCTGGACAGTCCAGCGCCTTTAAAAACTCAACATTTTTAAAAAGCTATTACATCTTTTCGTTTTGATGCATTTACAACATCGTGCGAGTGTTTAAACTTTACATAACTAGGTAAAACATCGTTTTGACAATTGTTTACATTTATTTCTTTACAAATGGGATTCTTATTTAAAGGGGGATAACTCATTTAGAATATTTCAAGTATCTCTGTGGGACAGAACAGTAAACATGTATCGGACAGATAAGTTGTGTGTCAAGATGCTGTTCATTCTCTTAAAAAATATGTTGTTTTGTGATATACTGCTAAACCTTAAGTAAAGGAGAAAAGCCTCAAACTATCCATTATGTGAAAGAATGGACAAATCGAGGCGCAACGCGCCGAGATTGTGCATTCTTTCACATAATGGATAGTTTGAGGCTTTTCTCTGACTTAAAACACGGTCCTCACGAAAAAATCAAGATTGTCGTGATATTATATAATGTCTCAAATATTGTCCTCTTTGAGGCAACGACAATTCATCGATTTGTGTCTCTGTGCTAAATAAAAATACCAAGTCAAATGGAGTTTAAATAAGATTCAGATTGCATATAAATATTCATTGCAATTAAAAGTTTTTTAAACATTAATGATATTCAGTGCTGATTCTTAGGAAAGTTTCGAAATATCTCGTTTTGTCATATTTATGAAGGATTTGAAGTTCCTTTACAGAAAGTAAAATTTAACTTGGTCGTATGATGTATGTATCAATAGTTGTCCATGCTTTGTTCGTGCTGGGTTTGCAGTTTTATTTAAATCAAGACGGGTTCATGTGAAGACATCCTAAACTGTATGTATGTATATTATATCGTTATTACAAAACAATTGTTCTTATATCGTAATTACGAGATATTCTTTCAATTTTATTAGAAGAAAATTACCCGTATCACATGAGATCTTTACTCGTTATGACTCATATCTCGTTTTTACGAGAAAATATTTCGTTATTCCAATAAATAACATCGTTATTGCAAGAAAATTGTATTGTTAAATTAAGACCATTACGGCCAAATTTTCTGGTAATACCGAAACGTGCAGTAAAATTTTAGGGAACTTGACGTTTTTTTTTTGTCTTTGTAGTAGAAAGGGGAAATTGCACATTTTGGGTAGGACTGCAACAAATGTCAGTTATGGCAAAAATTTAACCAATTTTACACGAACACTGCATGAGAAAGATAGGTCTGCAGCATTTAAAAAAGAAAGACAAATTATGTTTTTTAACTCGACTATTCAAAGAATAGTTGGAGCTATGGGACTCCAGTTTGTTTTATTCTGCCCATTGTTTTTTCTTTTAGAGCATAGTCATTATTTTATCTGGAGACCATATACGCCGCTTTTCATGGAATTGCACTCTGTGCATCACTGAAGGTTCCATGTGCACCGCCGTATGAATACATCTGTGGACAGTCTCAATCAAACCGAGCCTTCAACATTTTCGTTTATGCCGTGTTGGGCGACCTGTGGTTTTCCGCTTTTTTATTTCACCCATGCGTCGGCGTCCGCGTCGGCGTCCCGATTTGGTTAAGTTTTTGTATGTAAGCTGGTATCTCAGTAACCACTTGTGGGAATGGATTGAAATTTCACACACTTATTCACTGGTACAGTAATAAATTGACTTACATTGCATAGGTTCCATAACTATATTTTGCTTTTGTATAAAATTGTGCCCCTTTTTCGACTTAGAAATTTTCTATTTAGGTTTTATATATAAGCTGGTATTTCAGTACCTAATAATGGAAATGGGTTGAAACGTCACACACGTGTTCACTGTGATGATCTGACATGCAGTGCTTAGGTTCCATAACTCTACTTTGCATTTTTACAAAATTATGCATTTTATTTTGACTAAGCAGTTGTTGGTTTAATTTTTGTATGTAAGCTGGTATCTCAGTACCCACTAATGGGAATGGGATGAAACTTGCACACTTGTCCATTTTTAATATTCATTCAATTCACAAGGCTGTTGAATAGTAGAGCGTTGCCGTCCTCCGACAGCTCTTGTTTTTACATTACGTTGCCTATTTTCATCTATTTTCACCTCAAAATGCCATACCAGGTGTATATCTGCGACACTTTTCAATTGCGATTTAGGAGTACACAAAGAGGACTTTACTACTTTCTAACGGTTGAAGAGTAACTAATTTTGGCTCATTGTTTAATTTTCAATTGACTGATAATTTGTGGGACGATTTGGGTTAAAGTCCTACGTTCCCCTTCAGGGTCTTTTTATTGCAGCTACAAGTTCTGTAAAACGTTGCAGTTTATATTTCGAAACTTTCAAATGTCATAAGTTGATGTACTCACACCTCTCAACGTACAAGACTGTCCAATCTTAAAGTATCCATTATTTTAAGAATAGACAGTTACAGGATAATAATGGACAGGTATAGTAAAATAATCGTGTGTATAGAATGGTATCGGTACAATAGCCTTTATAACGGACAAAACTAACAAAGGATTACATCACAACCGTGTTTTAATATACAAGAATACAAATAATTCGAATACACATTATACAATACTATCAGGTTATTTAACATTGTTCTGTACAATACGAAGATATATTTGGACGAGTACCCAGCTGAGAAAACCATATTGGACGAGCCGCTAGGCGAGTCCAATATGGCTTTCCCAGCTGGGTAAGAGTCCAAATATATCTCGTATTGTACATTTCAATGTTAAATAAACTTTTTATTCTATATCTATTTTATTTTAGTTTAAATTAAAAATGATTCACTGAATATTGTATTTCTGCCTTCCTGATTTCAAGACGCATAATCAAACTCTGTACATAGAGCGCTTACTTCACCCGATTTACATTCGGAACATTTTCATGCGTTTCGGGCTTTATTGTATGTTTAACATGGGACTTTTTGAACCGGTCAAATACCCAAAAAATACAGGCTTTTTGTACGCCCATGCGTCCAATAAGGTAATATATTGTACAGTCAGGTGTTGCAAATGAACGTTCATGATTGGATATATAAAATAGATATAGAATAAATTACAAAAATACAATACAGTATGTTAACAACAGCGATACATCCTACCGGAACTTGTCCGTTAAGACTTTATGTACCAGGTAGTCATTTTACTCTCTGACGAGTAACATTCAAAATGTGAATGAATCATAACTTTAAGAACTGACTCATGTAATGCAACTTTGAGTAAAAATCAAAAATCAAAATAGAACAAAAGTAAAAAGGTTATGTCAGAAAGTAGAAATTAAGTTGAACAATATCTCTCGTATCAAAAACTTGAGAACATTATTGATATTGTATAGAAGGTGCCATCTCATTTGAAATGTTCCATACTGTAATGTTAGTCTTGATGTTAGTCTGTAGACATTTTCTGTGATTTTCACCCGGAGGCATACCCCTAATAAATTGATCAAGCAGTTTGCTTAGACATTTAACAGCGGTAGGCCATTCATGTTCTACGTTCCATCTTCATATTTTTGTCGCAATTTATGAAATAATAAGTGTGGTTCTTTCTTGGTTGTATTGATAATGCAGTTAATAAGGGTTCATCCGTCAGCTAAAGTTATGAAACACTCTGGAAGTCTGGAATAAAAGAAAATATATTGTAATTCTAGGTTTTGTACACTTATGAAAACAAATTGCAATAAAGAAAGAGGGTTTGCGCATGTTTATTTATTTTAAAAAAAATACATCATTTAGACGTTGCGTCTATTTGTTTGTATCCGCCCACATATATCAGCTGTCGTTTGATTTTTTTTCTGTTTCAGTGCGGCCTCCATGGCCTAGGTCGCTGGCTTCCTACAACTTACTCTTAACATCTGTGAGTCCAAAACATCACTGGACTTTAGAATTACTATTTGGCGGCCCACCTGTCTTCCGGATATTCGGTGATTCTGGTGAGATATAAGGCGTAATGTTGAATTGAAACACGTAGTCTTCCTCCAACATTACAGCTGGAACAACGCCAGTTATTATAAACTGTTTTGATTTATAAAATCGTCAACAAAATCCCACCCTGTTAACTTAGAAACTTGAAACTGTTAATTCTTTCAATCTTAACATACTTTTTAAAATCATTTACCCTTTAATTAAGCTTGAAATGAAGTCTAATTCTGTATGATGCCTTGCCAAAAAATAAATAAAGCATGTACATCAAATGAAAGATATGGTATCATGATAGTTACATGTACTTACAATTAATATGTTGATAAGCCCGGAAGTAGGCAACACAACGAATAAATTACTAACATATTTCTGTTGGTCCTCATGTAGCTGGTCCCTCTCCTTGATTGGACTATTATGAAACAGAAGAAAAAGGTCGTTACCACGGACTCCTTCAGTTTAATGTTATGTGTAATTGTGGTGATTGTCGTTTTCTATTATTTTATCACCATAAAATCAATGCTTGCATAACGACAACAAATGCGCTTAACCTGAACAAGCTTCTGACAGCTGATTAATGTATGGTTACAAGCTGAAGTAAGTGCAGATAATTAGCAACACTTTATATTTACATGGAATAAAAGATATTTTAAAACAATATTGCCAACCGATCCTACCTCAGTCTTGGCTGCAGCCCCTGAAAGCGCTCGCCTTAAACGACTATGTTCCACAACTTCCCCAGTTTTATCAATCTCACCTACAAAACATGATGTATGATGATTTATTTTGGGGTATATTTATGAATACTTTACGTAAAAGGATAATCTTGTGTTTCCTTATGTAAATAAATTGTATAAAGATATAATCACAATATTAAATCACTTATCTTTCTATAACATGGACATGTTGGTTTTTTTTTAATCTTTGGAAATAATATGTAAATAATATTTATCAGGCGCCATGTTTTCTTATTGTAGCGGTAAAACAGAACATCTACTTATTTATTTGTTTATACAACATTTATATATTCATGTTTACCATATTAATTCCTTAAGTTTACATCTTTGTGCCATGTTAATTTCTCATGTTTACCATGTGAATTCCTGATATTCGCTATGTTAATAGCTTACGATAACTATGAGCTCTAGCCTCTTTTCAATAGCTATCTATATTTGTGTAATCGTTATTATGTTTTACTGATTGAATTGAACATGTATAGAAGAGAATGAAAGTATATATATGTTCCCGAAATTCTTGAATTTTAACGAATAACCTCACACAAGCAACAATAATACAACATCTGAAGTATCAGCAGTTCTTGATAAGTTCAGGTAAATACACACTACCTTTCGGATGAAATATTAGAATGACAACAACATGCGGAAGATATACTAAGTCCTGATTTAGGACTTTATTGACATTATGATGTAAACGCGAAAAAAACTCGTTTAACTTTATTTGTAGTTCAAACATCTTTTTTATCCAATGGCAAGCGAAGGATATTAAAAAAAAGTAACCAACTTATTTCCATATTATTTCATAACTGAAAAAATGGTCCACTTAATCATAAAGTAGTACAAAATTAATGAGTATTCGTTGTTCCGGCTATTATGGATTTCCCACATTCAGGGAGGCGGAGCAACTGCCAAAACAGGGAATGTATACAAGAAATAATGTGTCTATATAATGAACGGACCAAGTATGTGGTGTTTTTTTTTTCTTTTTAATGCAAGCTGTACTTTCATAGTTCAAGTTTTACCTTTCTGAAACCTTTCACTCTTTGTATTATCTCCACGATTTTAATACAGCATTGACCGGGAAGTGCACTAATTGTTGCTGTTTATATAAATTATATCCAAATCATTAAATTCAATTGTAAACCGGATACTGGTCTAAAAATAAACCAGAGTGCGCTTACTATATATAAATGCTGAGCAAAAGCAGCCGACAGTGGTTGTTTTATTTTTAAGTTATATCTATTAGGTTATTATAAGTTAAACATGCATATTATATTTTCATTGAATAAAAATGTAATATTGTGTTCTACAAACTACTCGATAGATGAATCGTCTACTATGTAAACATCCACATGATTTTGTGTACAATGTTGGCCACACCTCCCAGGGAAATTCAAATTCAAATCTTAAACTTTTTTTCTCAAAGTCACCTTTGCAAAATAAAACAGAAACAGATTTTTAAATAAGATATTGTAAAAAGTCACTATGTACAAATGTCACGGTAGGGAAACCAAGAATGCAACGTCATCAAAAACCAGCGCAAATGAGCTGACCACACACAAATTTACGCCGATTCAGATATTCGACTCGAGATAAAGAGCACCGTACCCGGCCTGGAGTATACTATTCTGCGGTAGTGTTCCATGTTGTACGTGTAGCTTTTTGTCCCCCGAAAACGCGAACAATTGGCAAAGAGGGCATGAGCTGTACCACACTTTTGTCTAAGAAAGTGAGTTGTGACCGTATTTTCGTGAAATGAGGACAGATTTGACGCTCATTTAATACCAGTGACTAGCATAATACTCAATCATTGTTTGATTTTGCTGTTTTCAAGGATATTCGATGATATCTTATTCCAAACAAACAAAATTATTAAAATAAGAATGTCACGGTACGGACTTGGTCACGTAAGGGGAGATTATGTATCAGGCAGCCGGTTAGCTCAGTCGGTAGAGCTCTCGCCCTGTAAGCGAGGGGTCCCGGGTTCGAGCCCCGGACTGACTGCACATTTTTCTCACCCTGTGACATTTGGCGCCCAACGTGGGGCCGGTAGAGTCGGTAGAGCACTCGCCCTGTAAGCGAGGGATCCCGGGTTCGAGCCCCGGACTGACTGCACAATTTTTTCACCCTGTGACATTTGGCGCCCAACATGGGACCGTGGCATGCTTGCTTGGTCAGTCTCAGTCGGTAGAGCTCTCGCCCTGTAAGCGAGGGGTCCCGGGTTCGAGCCCCGGACTGATTGCACATTTTTCTCACCCTGTGACATTTGGCGCCCAACGTGGGGCCGTGGCATGCTTGCTTGGTCAGTCTAACAACGCTTGCAATATTATGTACCTCCGGAATTCGAGGACGAATTTCCAATTTGTGGGGGTGTATGTCCACGGACTTGGTCACGTAAGGGGAGATTATGTGTCAGGCAGCCGGTTAGCTCAGTCGGTAGAGCACTCGCCCTGTAAGCGAGGGATCCCGGGTTCGAGCCCCGGACTGACTGCACAATTTTCTCACCCTGTGACATTTGGCGCCCAACATGGGACCGTGGCATGCTTGCTTGGTCAGTCTAACAACGCTTGCAATATTATGTACCTCCGGAATTCGAGGACGAATTTCCAATTTGTGGGGGGACCCCTCGCTTACAGAACATCCACACTGACGACTTTGTTGGAGAACATCCACACTCATAATTACCATTATTGCAGGTATGCTTCCTAAAAGATGTCTGTTAGGCAGTCACTATGTTGTTCAACAACAAATATCGTCTATACATACAATCAGAAGTTAAAAACTTTTACCGCGAGGCTGTAGACCAGTTAAAATAGATTTGCCAAATAATATAGCAATGGCTGAGCACATGTTAGGCTAACATTAATCATTGTGTAAGGTGTAACATACGGCGTTAGGATTGACTGCTTTCTTAGGAAAGACATTATTTTAGGGTAACAAGAAAAATTCGAAGAAAAGTCCTGCACACAAAGTTTAAAAGCAAATACAGTGTAGTGGATTAGAAAAGTAAACGTACTGTTATTTTGTTTATAACTATATCCATCCCAAAGTGCATAAACCATGGTTAGTTAGTTCATTACTTTAACTAAATATTATAACTGTAAGATTTTTTAAACCTTATTTCAGAAAATGGAAGTCTCTTTCGAATATCAAATACAATCTAACCTGATCCATTACAAAATGCATTATCACATAAGGTGATTCTGCAAATTTGATAAACCGGAAGTAATTAAGGCATACAATGTATTATCATTACATAGGCTAAAGCCCGGATCCGAATTCATTTCTTAAATGGAAATCCCATGAGTAAAGTTCTGAAAATGACAACAATATTATATTTCTAAAGATAAAACATGGTATTAAAATTGTTAGAATGTTAAATAGTTCTAAATAGTGTCTTTAAATCAGCTTAGACGCTGATCTAAAAATTAAAGGCAAACATAAATACACACGGACTTGTACATTTGATTTAATCATATGTAAGACCGTATAACTTATATTTCCGACTGAGAATTCAGTTTCATTAAAAGCTGCATTGAGGACAATTTATTTTTGAAAAGATGAGTTCCCATTGGCACCTATTACGAAAAATTGGGTTAGTTAAAACATTCTGTCTAGCAGAAAAAGCACATGACACTATCATTTTACATTTGCCGCAATTTACAATTATTCTTTAATTTTGAAAATATCGGGGTTTAATCAAAATTCAAATCAGTAAAGAAAAAATTTGATCTGAACTTGTAGAACTACCGTAAGCATCATACGGAAAAAAGATTCTTCTAAGCCTTTTTGTGTGATTTCATGTGACGGCTTAAAATTTCGTCAGTATTTATACACCTTCCCACACTCCTCACATCTTCGAGACATTGATGTTATTTTTTTTTCTTCTTCATAAAACAGCATAGAACAGTTTTTTTATCTTAGGATCACTTGAATACTTTTAAATATGTATGTATGTTTGTCTTGTTTAATCTATACGTTTTACATTCATGATTTGATGATAATGTGGAATGCATTATTTTTGTATGCTTATTTGTTTTGTAGTATTATGCAATTTATTCTGTAAAAGCACTTTTGAACAAATGTGATACATGTGTATGAAAAGAGTGCTATATAAATGTAGTATAACGATAAATAATAATAATATATCTTTGAGACACAAGCCGTAGTTGAAGCACATTTTAATAGAAACCACATAACATTTAGTTATGCGCGTGTGGTTAAGCATCTTAAAACAAAAACATTTAGTAATATTAACTTTTTTATATTTTTAAATTAACTTTTCTTAATTAATCATATTAATATATTTTATTAAATTTTTATAGGAAAATTTGTTTGTAGATTATTTGTAATACAAAATATTATCTTACAGGTAAATTGCACTTGCTACTGGACAAAAATAATTTGAAACACTAAAAAGGTGGAAAAGATGTTTTCTTTTCCCTTTTTATATAAGATCTACATTTATTGTCCCATAAAAGTGTCTCCTTTTATTATTCAACATGCACTATGCTTTGGAGTCATTCTTTGTGATTTTAGCCATCGGAAATATTATGTTCGCTTTGTCTATCAACTCGTCACTGGTTTAGGCCTATGGGGCTTTAAAAGAGTTTCAAAGCCCACCCGCTTAGCTCAGTAGGTAGAGCGTCGGTCTACGGATCGTGAGGTCGTAAGTTCGATCCTCGGGCGGGGCATATGTTCTCCGTGACTATTTGATAAACGACATTGTGTCTGAAATCATTAGTCCTCCGCCTCTGATTCATGTGGAAAAGTTGGCTGTTACTTGTAGAGAACAGGCTTGTACTTGTACAGAAACCAGGAACACTGGTTAGGTTAACTTTCGTAATAAAGCATTCAATCTTAACGCCGTATGTTCTTATGGTGATTAATGTTAGCCTAGCAAATTTATTTTAACTGGTCTACAGCCTCGCGGTAAATGTTTTTAACTTCTGATTGTATGTATAGACGATATTTGTTGTTGAACAACATAGTGACTGCCTAACAGACATCTTTTAGAAAGAATACCTGCAATAATGGTAATTAAGAGTGTAGATGTTCTCCAACAAAGTCGTCAGTGTGGATGTTCTCATTTTAATAATTTTGTTTGTTTGGTATAGAATATCATCGAATATTCTTGAAAACAGCAAAATAAAACAATGATTGAGTATCATGCTAGTCAAATCTGTCCTCATTTCACGAAAATACGGTCACAACTCACTTTCTTAGACAAAAGTGTGGTACAGCTCATGCCCTCCTTGCCAATTGTTCGCGTTTTCGGGGGAAAAAAAGCTACACGTACAACATGGAACACTACCGCAGAATAGTATACTCCAGGCCGGGTACGGTGCTCTTTATCTCGAGTCGAAAGCTGCAGTAATAAAAAAGCTACAAGACCTTTCTTACCTGAATCGGCGTAAATTTGTGTGTGGGCAGCTCATTTGCGCTGGTTTTTGATGACGTTGCATTCTTGGTTTCCCCACCGTGAAATGTGCAAATCAAAAAAATATCTTTCTACCGATTTAAGGTAATTTCAATGAAGTGTTCCCTATGTGGTTTAGTTTACTTGAGACGGAGATATTGATTGATGAAAAGGGGCGTTTTAACTGTTAGTCGGTTATAGATACACGGTTTGACATTCTAATGCATTAAGTTTTGCCTTCACTACGCTGCGCTCCGTTTCGGCAAATTCAATTGCATTAGAAAGTCAATAAATGATCTATAACCTATACATAGCAGACTTGAAATAAAACATTTTGTTTTAATTTTTGATTTACTAATATTTTTTAAATCTTACCTGTCGCCAGGCTGAGAGATACCATCACAATTAAAAGAATAGCGATTTTCATTTTATCAGTGAATTCTTTCACGAATATACGTTTTGTTTTACTTTCTGCTGGGTTTATATAGCTGCCTCTACGCATGGTCGCATTTATCTTTAATGACTTTTGTCAAAAATTTAAGATGATAAACGATCTCAACAACTGACAAATTTGACATAGCAATACATCAAGTTGTTTTCTTCAAATATCACATGCAGCTGTTGTCATGTCAGAAGTATTTAAAGTTATTGTTCTAAATGGTGCTGTGGCGTGCGTTTAATCTTCTTTACAGCATGCAGCAACAATAAAGCTTATTATGTCTCTAATTAATTACATAGACCTTGCATTCGCTCTGTCGTAATACGGTTAAGAGGTTAAATGTTTGAATATGGAAATGATTTAAAGGACTGAACCCCATTAAAGTTAATACATAAATAGCAATTCAATATGTTAAAGTTCTATTTATAGCAATGCATGAAATTCACATAGTAGTTCAATCGCATAATGTTTTCACATTTATGTATTAATTGTGCTACAATCTTAAAAAATGTGTCACTGAACCTTTTTTGGCTGAGTGGTTAAGATTGCTAACTTTGGGACACTTGACGCTCACCGCTGTCAGTTCAACACTTCGCATGGATTGTTGAGTCAGTTCATGTGAAATCATATTGCTGGAAGATCAACGGTTGTGCATGCGAAATGTCCGATGGGGAACCTGGGACATTCATTCACTACCAAAGGCTGTGTGTAATAGCAAACACAATGTAACAATCAATTTTCAGGTAGAAAATATGAACTTTGCTAACTGTTTTACAGCAGTATATTCTCAGACGTGGCGATATTTTAGCTTTCGTGATTTGACTGGGAGTGTGGCTGAACGAGCTTACAAGGTATTCGTACATTTTATCTGTGGTATTTTGTATCAGGTAACTTGATTTATTTAGTTTCTAGATGTTATATTATAGTCATTAAAGTTTTCCGTAAATAGGAAATATCTTTATTTGAAAAAAACATATGCTCCAAATTTTAAAGAATGTGGGGCATCTTAATAATACTGTTTGTTCTGATCTACAAATTGCGTTTTAAGATAAAGGCATTTTAGCGTAACAGACAATTTACAAACTTCAAAATGCTATTATCTGCCATTATCTGGTGACAGGATTTAAACATTTGATTACACATAATTAACGCTTTTCAAAACCATTTATCTTATTTTTGTTTAGTCTTCCGCTTTAGGTGCAAATGTCCGGACTGACATAAAATTCCCAAAACTTAGACGATGAAGTAACGGATATGGATTCAGAAGAAATCGGGAAAACATTTCAATCATGCATGTGGATATTAGCTGCTTTGATGACATTTGCAACATGTAACGGTGCGTAAAAATATCTTATTGCATACTCATTTAATAATACCGTTAAGTGTCCATATTGACGTTCAATATTCAAAATTCATATTAGGTGTGTTTTAGTCATTTGTAACGTCAGTTTCATGTATATCGTCGCGTTTAAAAGTTTTTAATGACGAAATGTTCAATTTCTTAATGATAAATTTGTATTAATTATTTCATTATTTTAAGGCAAGATGAACATGTAAAAAAGGATTATTAGATTAACATCAAGAAATATGCTCTTGTTCTTTCGCAGAATGATATTGCATTATTTCACGATGCAAATCTAATCACCTATAAATACTAATAAGAAGTGTTAATTTTTCAACAAATTAAGGCTTTAAAGTTTTGTGTGACTTTTTCAGTTTTATTTGTCCGGTTTAATTAAAACGGCTTTCCGCTTGTAAATACAGCTTTTGAGAAAATTTTATCTATCATATAAGTGTGCTTTATTTGTGAATTTGCAAACAATGAAAACGGAAATATCAAGCTAAAATAAAGTGCTGAAAAATACCATTTCAACAGAATTTTCAGTTGTAATGACTTTTTCATTTTTTTTTTTTTTTTTTTTTTCATTTCTAATATAAAACTGTCTTATTGATACCATATGGATATTTAGAATTTTTGTTATAAAATCTGAAATTTATGTAAATTAAATTTTTTATCTCTTTCATCGCACCAGTCTGACAAACAATTGGAATTTCTCATACTTTTACACTACAAAATCGTGTTCTGTTTAGCGTTCTGTTAATGTTTTGTCATTTAAGTGTGGTTTAGACATTTAATAAAATTTGTAAGAAGATCTTTCGAAAGCATAGAATGCAACCAAAGAGAATAATATCATACTTGGAATCAAAATCATTTGTTCTTTTTTTTTTTTTTATAAGTAAATATAAATTTTAAAGATTTTAACAAATATTTGTGTTTAACATTAGAATCACATTGTCCTTCCCTTACTAATGGACAAAGACATTGTAGATTTTTAGTAGTGTAGTTGCTCTGAATGGTCAAATGATATATATATACAATTTGGTTTCTCTTTGTTTTTGCTAGTAAAATTAAACTTGCTGAAATCAGCCGCTCAACCTGCTTTACGAACTGCGGGACATTCAGACAGATCCTCATGTATCTTGCAGCGTTACGAACACCATGTCTTTATCCGGATGATACACACACGATAGAGACATATGTTTGAATATCTCGATAGCATTCAGTCGCTAAATAAAATCAAGACTTTCGTCGTCTAATGTTTCAGTTATTCAAACAAGTACACAATGCACGGTTTTGTCGAAACTACTTTAAAACAAATTATGATGATCTTTTTGCCCTCGTCGTCGTATTGTTATTATCAGTTGATAATAAAAACAGGTAGAAAATCACAAAAGCGCTTCAGGAATTGTAAAAGTGGAACTACAGTTATTCCTTTGCAATATTTCTTTGAAAGGTTAAACCAATAGAGGTTATTTTATATTTCACAGTTCCTCTAGATGGTTAACGTTGTTCATTAAAATCCATTTCAATTTATTTCTCAACAATAAACTTCTCGCTGTATTGATTATCGGATCATGAATACTTTCGGTACTTACTCGAGCCTTTATTTAAGAATCAGGTTACTTCAATCATGAGATAGGCTTGACCAACTCGGCAGCCACTGTTACTTTATTGTATTAGTAATGCATTTTGGCTCATAACAAAACATCGACATTATTCATCAAATCGATTTTACGAAACAATTAAGAGTGTAATCAAAGCCCTGAGAGTCTTATCAGAATAGTGTGATAAATTGACCGCGGGCAGTTCTAGGTCTGATGTAACATACTGGAATATTAAAGGTTATACCATATATTATGTCATTTATGCTCATTTTGTTCAATAAGATACCTTTTAACCGATTTCAAAGAATATATATCTATATGTCTTTTTTTAACGAAGTTAACGCTAATTTTGAAAGGACGGACATACGCATTCGAAATGTCTATGCAAGTATTAAATACCATAATGAATGTTTTTATCATTACAATGAGCCCGGTTGCAAATGGTTATGTGTTCGAATATATAGATGTGTTATCATTGTATAGAGATGTTCAGATCTACTTTTTGGTTACCATTCTGGCATAGCAGATGTATAACATATTTACTGAGCTTTCACCTAAGTTAGCAGCCGGCTGCATGCATCTTTATAAATTAAGATATATCTAAATAGTTATTTTTATAGCATCATTATCATTATCACCAACAAATTATTCTTTATCTTTTATATTAGCACCACTATCATTAGCATTAATGCAGTATTCCTTCTAGTTTTGATAACAACATAATCATAAGCATCAACCGGATATTGTTTCTTTTTCTAAATTAACATTAACAAAGAACTTTTTCTGATATTTAATCAACATAAACAACATAATGAATATCTGACCTATACTATTAATGCTGAATTGTGTGATTTTATGCAATGAATATACTACAATTTGTTAACTCAGCGCCGAGTAATAGCAATAAGTACTTGATAACGCCTGAACAGGTACTCGAACAGCCCCTCAAAATATTACTTTAAAATAGTTATAAATCCATCATTCATTCAAATAGATTAATTTGCTTGAAAGGAAATAGAAGATGATATCCGCTTCATAGATAATGAAACAGCCCTCGTAACTTAAATCTACTATTGAACATAATATCTGCATGTTTTATTTTCCTATAAAACAATGCAAGAATTTATGTAAAAGTGATTTATGTATCTTCTACCAAATATGACCTTAAGCAGTGAAATTTTTCATTTTTTTTACTATAGCAGGACCGTTAGATACAAGATGCTGTCAGTACTTAATTTTCAAATATGAGTAATTTAATAATAATAAAAAACTTGCAAATGTTTATCATTTTATTCTTCACAAATACATGCCACAAATAAAACAAAGTACTGTTGAACAGCAATATTCAGTTGAATATACACTATTGATTCCTATATTGTCTTATAGTTATTATTTTTGCGTCGTGAAACGAAACTTAATTTACACTACCTTTTCCTTAAATAAACCCATAACTATTTTATCATTATTAGTTATTGTTTATTGTTTTTGTATTGTTGTTTATCGTATAATTGTTACAATTAGCATTATTTTCTTCATTAAAGTATTTTATTTATAAGTAGGGTTTAAACCTTTGCGGTGTGGTTATTGGTAATATAAAAGGTTGTGAGGCATTATTGAAGTCAATTACGTATAGATTCATTCCGTTGTTGCAATGTTCTTTATACTTTGGTCTGTTTAACAAATTGTGAATAGAAGATAGATAAAAATCTTTAACGATAATCTTTGCGCTAACATTTTTCCATTTAACATTTAGTGTTATTTTATGGTTTTTGCAGTTCAACACAAAATCAATTTTGTTCATTTTTTAAATAGTTATCCACTTGAAACATTATGTAAATGTGAATGTTTATGCATTTCTCATGCAATACGAAGTTCGTATTAACTAAATGATAGACAAAAATGCAATTTTTAAAGACACTATTCACCTCAGTGAAATTCTAAAACACGGAAACATTGAATGAACTCCATGATTCAGTAGGACCATCAAATAAAACAACGCTGTGTAATAGTGAAGATAAACACTTTAATTTATGTATAGAAAGCAGTAAGGTAATATCATAGATTTGGTAGAGGCCACGCCTCTAACATAAATAGCATTGGCTTAAGTGGGCAACCTTATCGTATCAAAGCACTAATTAATATAAAAAAAAAAGCTGCTACACGGTGCGTGCTTAATTACTTATGTTTGATAGTTAATTGACCCTTTTAAAACTAAGGAAGAATTAAGAAACATAGAACCATAGGCTATCTAGTTTGACAGAGCTACTGTGCATGCATTAACGTTTTATAACATGTTTCAATACTGTTTTTCATCTTAAGCTTGTCACTATAAACACAAGCATTATTGTAGTTTACTGCATAATGCCAATAATCTACAAATTCTTTTAAACTATTATATTATATTACTTCTTATTTATTTCTTCGCCTTTCATTTCTGGTAACACTGTAAATTAGTTTGAAATATTATGCTAATATGTTTAGGTTTTTTTCTGCATAGGTTTATCTAATTTTTGTTACTTTCTAGGAGCATATGTTGCCGAAGTTCAGCCGCATTACGGAAGTACTGGAGGAGGAACACTTATAACAGTAACTGGATCAGGTATTGATTACATATGTCTTCTAAATGTCTTTATATAAGTAGTCAATTCTATGCAGGATACAATTAGACTATTTGCAGTTGAATTAGATATATATATACCTTTGTTGATTTTGTATGACTAGATTTATTCTTAAGGAAATTATTCACTTCTTTCCAAAATTAAATACATCACCTTTCCATTTACGGGCCAGTCACACTACACGGTATAGCGGACGCCCAACGTGTAGAAAAATTGCCACAGAAAGTTGTCTGATGACATAAGGCATTCCCCGCTGCTGCTCGGTGCTCTCGCGATCGGTGTATGGGACACATAAAACGCATAATTAAGTCAAGTTCAACACATATACAGGACGAAAAACGTTCAATGAATGAACATCTCGCTACCAATAACGGACTTGTACTGCGCAAAACGTAAGCGCATGAGAAGCATACATAAGTTCATAAGTTCTATATGGCTGATTTTGTTTCTTTAATTGTTTACTAACTAGTCTTAAAACGAGATTACGGTATGGTTTCTGTATGTTTTGTGAAAACTTTGTTTGGTTCTGTATTTTAAATTTCATGACAGCTGCAAGCGATATTACAGTGACTGTCCTTTTTTGTATAATTTTGAAACAGGTTTTTCGACAAACAAGTTTAGCCTAGATGACAATCCCTATGTCGGAAATCGAGTTTACCTCGTGAGCAATACCGGTAGGCAATATTACTGCCCTGTGATCAATGAGAGATGTTCAGGTTCTGTCATAGTATGCTATACACCTAGGTATGATTAAAATATCTTAATTACTTTCTCACTTATCTTGCTGAAAGACATTTTTTCAACATAAATATCGAGCTTAAACTAATGTCATTAATTTAAAATCGTTCTAGCTATCTAAAATGTTGTGCTTTCCAAAGACAAATTAAGGACTAACTGTGAGAGTTATAATTCTTGATTTATGTGCTGAAAACAATGACCTTGATACCATTACCTTGTCTTCGTGGAAATTGTTCCATAGTAGTATTTCTTGCACATCGCAAAGGCGTTTCCGGTGATTCTGACCATGCCGGAAAAAAAACCATCTGGGATCCTTCCGTGCCAGATGACTCTCATGCTGTTCATGACAACTAGTGATTCATACATTTATGATATATTGTTTAAATAAAATACGAAAAAAATCTGATACCTTGATAGTTTCTTTCCGTTTCTTAAAGTATCTTTCTCAATTTAAAATCCGCTATTTTATAGTAAGAATGTATCGTTGAGCTACAAACGATGAAACGGTAAACTTATTTATTTTGAGTCAATGAAACGTCATGACGTCACATCTACATACGAAAGTTAATTTCTCGCGTTTTGTGTACATTCTAAGAAAGAGTGCTACACATTTGTTTAATTTATCATATTATTTGTAAAATACACTATGCAAGAAAAATAATCTGTAAGGATAATACGTTTATATGTATACAATATGCCTCGTTACCGCCCAATGCTCAGGTGCCCTCTGGACGGATATTTACATCCTATTCGTAAGCACATGACAGATATATTATTACAACTTTAACGAAAATTATTTTAGTGACTTACCAGGCACCACTTTCAACGTAACAATTGTGGTCGACGGAGAGGCTGTAAGTCATTATAATTCCAGAGACTGTTGGTACAGAGTAAGTTACTCAATTTTGCAATTATCGTCCTATGTTTCATGTTTACATATTCAAATATCACTCACACTGGACATGCCTTGCTTTCGTTATATAATGCATTCAGCAATACTACAAGAATATTAAATAATTTTTAAATACTTAAAAAACAAAAAAAAAAAAATAGACGAAAGCATTAGTCAATTATGTTCCATAATTTTGACTTGGATTTTACTTGCATGTTGAAAATTCGTTACCACGAATAAATGAAACAATGATTTAAATAAACGATAGTTTAAAAAAAAATATGCTTAATGACTTGTAAACGATTCATTTAAACTTTTCAAACTATACATTTATCAAAATATTGTAAATTTGTTAAGAGTTGCTGTGAAAGTATAAACTGTGTTTATCTGCAGCCAAGCCACAGTTATACGCCTTTGTTAAATGAGATATCCCCGTATGCTGCATTACCAGGTAAGTGTGTACAATTATTTTAAGTGTTAGTGTAGCAAATATCTACGCTTGACGGTAAGTATCTGCTACAAAGCGTCAGATTTTGGCACACGAACACGGTCTAATAGTAAATCGTAATCTTTGTGCAAAAAGTAGATAACTGACATGTTTCCAGAAATTGACTTTTTCCGTGTAATGTAATGTACATACCCTATTAATTATCATATACGTTTCAAACAATCATTCTGTCTTTGTAGTATACTTTTATAAAACGCCAAAACATTGTTTAAATATAATCAACTAAAAGATGAAAATTTGTAGCAGGCTGATATTTGAATCCTGGGAAAAAATAAAGGAGGTAAATTTAGCATCACCACACTAAATTCTTTGCTCAGTGTAATGCTGATTAGTGTGAATCAAATTTATCGCATTTGCTTGACCAGGAAAATTTGTTTATGAAATGGTTATAAAATATTTAGTGTATTTAACTGAAATACAGAGTACAGTAATTGTTTATTATAGTGATCTAATCAAAATCTAAGATGTCAAGAACACACAAATTAGGTGATAAACATTTTACACAGGGCCCATGTGACCGGGTGGTTATGGTTGATTCCAAATCAATTGTCCCTCGATGTCGGTAATTCAACTTTCACAAGATGTACAATAAGCATTCTTAGAGATTGCTTTCATAACATTTGTAAGGAAGCAAGTTCCAAGTACATGACAGTTGTATAAAAAAGCTATAACAATTAAGAATAATACGTTAAAATACAATCTTGGACGAAAATATTATCATCTGAAGAAAGGTAAAATTAATACAAATGCATAAAAATTCAATTGAAGGATCAAATGTTACACTCAGAGGACGAGTGTTCACAGACGTGTACGGACCAAGAAGCGATGACGAGCAGTTCGTGACATTAAGAAGGTAATAGGTTTCGAGAATGTCATGAAATGATTTTTTAGCTTTGAATACTTTTGCAAGTAGCTGTATGTTAAAACAAAGAAAAAGATCTGGAGAAACATTTAGCATATGCACCGCACAAAAATGAAACTGATATTGACTATATTCCGTTTATACTTAATAAATCAACAATTTATTTACATAAATAAGTCATTGATACCTTTATATTACACTTTTTCGGGTTTTGAAGCCTCTTTGATTGACACAATTCAGAATTTTAATACTTTTTTCTTTCCTTTTCCCGTGTAAGTAGTAAATTGATTCATAGAAACGGAGAATCTTTGTTCAATATGTTCATATATGAACCACCTATATGTTCTACTTTGATATTAAGAACTTAACAATGAACTTGGTACCATAACCCTATATGACCGAATAGGTGAACTATTTAAGGAGCACCAAATGTCTTTTTACTGTAGAGTATATGTTGGTCCGTCAGATTGTGATCTCGGAGATAACGAAGAGTTGTAAGTATTAATAAGTATTACAAACTTTTATGCTACCGATTAAATAAAACATTAAACAGTGGTGATACACAATTTTTGTTTTGTTTCTGTTAAGGTCGTATGATGCTTTTAAAGATTTTTAATGGAGGGGACCCTTTAGCTGATATTTTCAAGTAAAGCTGGTCATCTGAGTAGAACCACGGGTCATTGGTCAATGAGATTTTAACTTCAATATATGAAGGTCAATTTAATTAAAACAACTCAGTTACGGTAGCCCCCAGTGCAGTATTTGGCAGGAGATCATAATGGTGGCCGCCTTGTTTAGAAGTTTTGCTTTACATTAAGCATATCTAATATCAACTGTGTCCAGAAATCTGCTCCTTCAGTTTGCAAAGACAAGACAGGCAGAAACATATTGTTCTGAAGTTAACCTGTGCACAACTCAGGTTGTAAATGTATAATACTACTAAACTTAGAAAACACGTCTTCTTTTCTATAGAGAAAATTTGAGCGATGACTTCATAAAATGCAAAACCAAGGGCACATCAGTCGGTATGTATCTTCAAATAGGGTAATGAGTTTTGACAAAAATATCACTAGTACAGAAGTACTTGCTAAATTGAGTGCATGTATTCAAAGTTCAAAACGATATCTTTAACGGGCGTAACGTATTTATTTAAAAAGACATACATTTTCTTGAAATGTGTACCCGAGTGCTGCTAGTTTCTTTTATCAATCATACTTATAAAGGATAAGAATAAAGACTTTGTACATTTATGTATTTTGTATAAAGGACTCGGAGTAATCAAAAGTAAATACAGGCTTGTAGCTTTTAGAACGTTTTCTAGAATTATTATTCTCTCAGTCTTTAATATTATCATATTCAAAATGATTCTAAAGTATCGGATTTTCGTAATCGAAATAAACCCTGTTCTCAACTTTTCAGGCTTCTTCAATGCAAGTTTTCTTATTGATCAGCACTATGGCAGGTATACAAAATTGAAATATGTTTTTCATTTGTTTGTAAGGTTTGCAACAAGTGAAAATTATCAAACAAGTAGTTTAATTAACAAATTTTAAATTATGTAGCTTAAAACTTGGTCTGATCAAAGTTAAAAATTTATTACTAAGTGTTTCACTACTTTTGAAAGAGGCGCAAATGTGTTAACATACTGAATATATTTTATATAAGTGGATAAAGACTATACCATTTTGGATATGTTAATCTAACAGTGATCAAAATCTGTCTCGTTCTTTAAACAGTAAAGTTGTTTCAAAAAAAGGAAGAATAGAATAGGGAAATGACAATGTCACATTTGCTTTAAAATTAAGAAAAACATGTCTGATTGTATCTCGACCAACAGGTGTTTTGAATAAAAGGTCATGGTCACTTGGGCTCTTTTCCCATTAAAACTTTCCCATATTGGGTCGACAAAAGATAACGTTTTGAAAGCTTATTTCCTTTCCTGTGCCAGTATGTTAGGTAAAAATAAGAATTTCAAATAACATAAAAGCTAAAGTTAAGACAGCTTTCCTTTCCTGATCTTGTGATCTTTTGCCTGAGGTGATTCTTGGGCACGCATAAATGGAAAAAAAAGTTCTTTTTCTGTAGCTAAGCTCCGATTATTCTAGTATCAGTAGAACGAGAAAAAACCTACTTAATGATTTTGAATCACATATTGTTTTTTTTTTTTTTTTTTTTTTTTTTTTTTTGCAGTATTTAAATGTCTATTTTTTTCTATATTGCCAATAATATACTTTATGAGC
This sequence comes from Mercenaria mercenaria, assembly GCF_021730395.1. Classification (NCBI taxonomy): domain Eukaryota; kingdom Metazoa; phylum Mollusca; class Bivalvia; order Venerida; family Veneridae; genus Mercenaria; species Mercenaria mercenaria. The sequence goes on from NC_069370.1 coordinate 37,289,035, forward strand.
ACAGTTTGTGGTACAGTGACTTCCAGTTTATTGACAAGCTGCCTTGAATTGTGGCTTATTTTTACTCTTTTTTATTGCAGATCCGTTGCTGCTGACAACCTGTATCGTCTTTCTTACAAGGATCAGATTTACATGTATCAGATTTATACAGGTATGGCAACATCTGCTACTTAAGCTTTAAAGTAAAAAGAATGGATCAAATACATGTATGTAGTTTCAAATGCTGCAGAGAATTTAGTTGACATATCTACACGTTGTTGTAAATTATTTTCTTTCATTTTTCACATTACATTTTTATAATATACACGTTTCGTATATTCCTCATAATTTGATATGACTAATTATCTTTTAATATAGAAATCACAGGTATAAGTCACTCATCTGGCAGCGTGGCTGGAGGCTTATCACTTACCATATTCGGCAAATACTTTGATGACAGAGCACCATACACCAAGCCAAATGCTTATGTAGGAGGTAATGCAGTCTTTATTGACTACATATGCAGTTCATTTGCAATGTTTGACTGTATTTAGGGTAGTCTGTGATTCTGGGAAATCTACCCTTACATTTAATATTTACTACAACATTTACCTTATAAAACATATACACCTAAGTATTTCTGATGCCAACCCCCTCCGATATCCATGAAACTTATTTCATATAACAAATGATACAGTTTTTCTTTCACATTAGTTCTCACAAATGTATAAAATTTACAAAACCAGGAAGAAATGTAAGCAATGCAAGAAAATCATAACACATGTATTCTACTTAAGAAGTTGAGCTTTGGCATTGAATGAAATCATTGTTTGGAGTTCAGTCGCAAAGATATTTAATCACGAATGTACGGCATCTGAACGACAGTAATGTTATTCAAAGGCAGAACTTTTAAACGAGATATTTTAACTCACCTTATTAATGATTATTACAAATGTTTTTCGTGGATTTCGTTTCCAAAGCGCCACGTTTGACGCTATGACGTGATAACTGCGATGTACAATTTATGTTTGTGTGTATAGTAACACAGTTTTTATTGTCTTTGTTTATTAAAGTGTACGAGTAATGTTAGTATACTTTCTAAAAATGGGAAGAAGTCTCGAAAATGATAAAATGATTTCAGTGCACTTTTTGATTTTATTGAAGTTTACAAAATTTGATAATTGGAAAATCTAGATAATGATATACCGTGACTTTGTTCGTTTCGGTATACTAATGATGAATAACTTTGTCAAATTTATTCATTTAGCTATTGCACCTGTTCAGAAGTTCTCTGTTTAAGATGTAATGAAAACAAAGACTAACTGCGTAGTCAGTTAATGATTCTGCAAGCAAAGTCATATTTTGAACGCTTAATGTATTGAAATGTAATAGTTCGAAAACATTTTAGCGAAAGAGAACAATTTATCTCTATATATACATTTTGACATCTTTCTGTCGCAACATTCGATTAATGGCTGTAAACGATGCTTTTTGCCTGGTTTCTTTTCATGACAGACAGTGTTTGCGAGGTTACAAATGTTATACCAGATGTGTCTGTTGAATGTATCGTTCCGCCTGAGCCACAGCACTCTGCCTTAAAGTTTGCAGGCGATAGAGGTGTCAACTTCGAATACTGGACGACATTACCAAATGAATTCAATGGATTAGACACCATTTTGACTTTTACAAAGTCTGATCCAGGATACCATCTTGAAAAACTTGATGAGACATTTTTCAGTAGCGAATCCTGGCACCATTTTGTGGCAAGAATGACAACGTTTTTCAAACCTCCCCACACTGGAGATTATCAGTTCTTTTTATTTGCCGTAAACCAAGCAAAGCTATTTGTAGACGGGGTAAGTTTATTATTATAAAATGTATGTAAAACTATTAAAAATAAGCTCAGTGAATGCCTAATGTTTACAGTTGGTATGTTTTATAATGCAACAGCTGCATCTGTAGATAGCTCTGTCGTGTAATTTCTAGTACAAGCTACACAAGTAACTATTTCTTCATGCAATATAGAATATATATTCAAAACAATAATTTCCATTGAAGAAGACGACTCTAAAAAAGTTAATGTTTACATCTCTCTTTTCTTTTATACTTTGCAGCATTCAAAAGTCAGTTGCTCTAGCCGATGGCAAAAATCAGAAAGAATAACTTTAGATGCAAATAAAAAGTAAGGGTATCCTTTAGAATTCAGTATTATGAAAAGAACAGACACATGGATACGATAATGTTCTTCTACCATCTCTTATCACTTAGATTGTTTAAAAGTGAATTATCTTCAAAAGCTGATCATTGTGCTATGGTCTATTTTTCATATTTCAATTCCCTCTTCTAAGTACAAAGTGCTCAAGTAGAGCTTATTTGTTCGCCCTGCGCCCATTGTCCATCGTTATCTTTTCTCTTAACCACTGCTTAGATCAAAGCGTTCGCCCACTTTTATTTAAAGTTGATCTAAATATTATGGTAAATACAATTTCGTGCGATGTTACCAGGTCATCTTAGAAACAATAGGTCACTAGGCCTGTAAATAGGGAGAGATTCTTAACATTTAAATGCAATCTTTTTACCTGATATTTTTAATACTTTTGTCAGAATGTTAGTCTCTATGAATTCAGGTTATTTGAGATCATTAGCTATGCCACAATGTCAAAATGAAAAGCACTATTGTTAACTCTGAATATGTATGTTTTAAAGCGGAAAATAATTGCCTTCATAATATGTAGGTCATGTTATAAACTGGGCTACCTAGGTAACTAGGATAAATCATAGAAAACCCTTGCTAACACTCTACAGGTCAAATTTCTAGTTGATCATACACTTTTATTAAAATATTTGTCTTTATGAAAATCGTGGTCATGTGGTAGACTCTGTAACTAAAAAATTGAAACTAGATATTTTAACATTACACTTCAAATATGCACTGCTTAGTACCTCAGATAATATAAACGCAATACTAAGATGTCGTGAGTAATGTTTTAAAAGAGATATTTACTCCCCATTTAGTCCCCATAACATTTTTGGAAATAGGATAGACAACTCCTGAATGACTATCTCATCAAATTTGCTGATATAAAAATAAACTTGGAATTTTCCCGGGATACCCTCATTAAAGTCTTTTCTTCATTTCATTCAGACATGGAAAGTAAACTAATCCAGGATCTACTACTTAACAGTACAATGGCATCAAGCCTCTTTTATATTTTCTTTCAAGAACAGTACACATGTTAAGTCATATTTGTATGTATAATTAAAATGTAAAACAATTAATTGACTCATCAAAGAAATGAAGACTATTAACAACATTTTATTACCTCCCTTCATTATATTTATCATATACATTCAACACAATTTATAATGGAACTACCTCCCTTTATTTTATTTAAGCTGTCTTAGATTGCAGTTTAATCAGTCAGTATGTTTACCTTTATTTTCAGACAAATATATATATATATATATATATATATATATATATATATATATATATTTAATCCATGGTAAAATGAAAAGCATATACTATATTGACGAATACCATACCATAAAAACATTTATCACACATTAATGCAAGGTATACACAAAAATAATGTTGAGCTTTATTGAAAAATATTAAAGCTCAGATGATATAACAGTGAGATAAAATCTTCTGAAGTTAATAATTCCCATATTAGCTTTTAACTATAAAAATTTAAAGTACGTTGTTATTCTCATTTCATTCAAACATATTTAAAGAGGCAAATACTACAAAGACTGTATATCAAAAATTTTTAGATGAAATTCCACTAACATAAATTTTCTTATTTTAATTATGAAATGTACTTATTTTAAATAATGAGATATTTTAAAATTTATATCTTTTTATTCTCCTGGATGGAAATAAATAAAACATATAAACAAAACAAACATTTATACCAAACACATTGTTAAATACTAATGTTTTTTTGTTGTTAGAAATTATATGTTGAGACAGCAAAACAACATAAAATATAACTGAAAAATTGTGGAATATCATTTCTGCATAGAATAGACTGTATATAAATGCTTATTTGAAAACATGTGCCAAATAAGATATTAATTAAATGATGTTTATATGTTGAACTACTTTAACATTATTCTACAAGTGATGAATGAGTTCACCTAACAATAACTTTGATATTTTTTGCATTATTAAGACCATTATTCCATACAAGAAATGACTCACAGACAGTGTATGTCGCTTTATGACCGGGTCAATCTTCACCACAAATAACATGAAACTTCAAACGAAAGCTTATTCTTAAATTAGATTGTCACATTTGAACATCTCTGTGAATGTATTTGGTAAATTAATAGTTCCTTCATACATGCATGTCATAAAGGAAAAATATATTTAACAATATATTTATACTGTTTTATACACACATTCTGTATAGATGATAATATATAAATGATGTGTGTGTCCATCTCAGTTTACAGCTGGTGCATTAAAGATACATCAAACAGCACAGTTGGGTCAAAGTTAATACACTTTTAGCACCTCTGGAAATACAAAAGCAAAACTTTATGATATAAAGAGAGTAAAAGATGGCAGCTTTTAAATCAATAATGACATCATTCTTTTATATTTGCAGATGTTTTCAGAAATATATTATCAAGTAGCAAGTCAGGTAACTCTACAAATTGACATTTTGTCTAATTTCAACTTGTCTAAAGAATCACTTGTCTTAAGTAGTCAGATTATGTTGCTACTTGGCTTGTTGCTTTATCTAAATAGACATATACATAGATTCACTAAATGACAAGTTATATAATAGGGCTATCTGAAAAGATTGCATATTCGATAACATTCAATGTACATTTTCAGTAAAATATTGAAAACAAGAAACAGAAAAACCTGATGATGTTCTCCAATGATCTCACCTAAAACCTTCAACAACAAGCTGCAAGCTCTGATTAGTGTATGATGTAAGAATGGTAATAATAAACTACCTAATGTGTTTTTATATAACATGCAAAAACAATGACCATGTAAAACTTCCCCTTATGAGTAATAGATGTTCACATTCCCCTTGTTGTATTTGTTCTTTTTTAAAAAACAAAACATTTGAAAACAATGAATATGATAGAAATATTGCAACCTCTGCAGAGCAACACCCTGTTGGATATATAAATATTGACTGTTATCTAGAGGTTGTTGTTTTGGAGAGGTAAATATAATAACTATATTTTAGCTTAGGTAAATTTTGATGATGTTATAGAGAGCATTTTGCTTAAGAGTGGGCCGCTCTGGAGCGGTTGTACTGTATTAATTGCTTCAAACTTTCAACTACACTTAATGAAGAAAAACACCAAAAGATTCTCCAAATTTAAATTTACTTTATTAACATTTTGACATTTAATGTTAGGCAACGATGCAGACATATTTTATGTGACAATGCCACCTTTAACCATTTTTTCCAATGAACAATGAACAAATTGTCAGTCTTAATGAAATCATGTAAAAAATGGCCACAGTAAAAAGTATTGTTTCTCATCGTTTCATATATAATTCAAAAGCTTTGCAGAAATCATAAGTGACAAACTTAAATATACATGTTGCCTTTGTGATGTGAAACACTGGCCATGTCTTTTTAACACAGTAATTTACCTCAATTATATCTGTTACTTTTGTCGTTACTTATATCTCCCTTCTACACTAACCATTGTTTTCTAGTTCTGAAATGTTGTAAAACAATAATTCACACACTTTCTAGTAATCAATATTTAATCAGTGTCAAAGCTTTTAAGTTTTCATTTTCTTAATATAAAGATACTTCATTTTTTTACTGATTGGAACAATATACTGATAAATTTGTATTTCAATGTAAGTTTGTGCAATGTTTGTAATATACTGATAAATTTGTATTTCAATGTTTGTTATCAAAGTACTTTTCCATTCTATTTTTACAGTGTTAACATTACAAAGCCATCCCACAACTATTACTAAAACACATGTTTTAACATTATCTTCAATGGAGATATGTACTTTGTAAAACCATTAAATTGAGGGATACACAAAGCTACATGAAAGAAATGTTTATGCCAGGCTTACTAAAGTCCAAAAGGTTCACATCTTGTCAGGAATGTCAGTCTTATAGGTGACTTGTACTATAATTTCAGAAGCAAGTATGCAGTCATGCAGCATATAAATGCTTTGAGACCTTTGTTTAACATACAAAAGCATAATGCCCCTACATCTATTCATAATGCTAACATCTTCTGTGACTGCCACAGGGTGAATAGGTCAAACAGTTGTACATACTCAAATTTTTCTTGACCAAAACTGAAAATGAAAATTATACAAAAAAATCATTATTTTCCCTTTATTTTTGCATCAAAAGATGGCCCATACATTTTATATAGAATTTTTACATTTATTAAACATAATATAATAAAACGAATAAATTATATCATAACTCATTTTACCTTTAAAACTATAATAACTAATAAACATGAACCTGCAATGTGTGGCAGGATGGACGTACCGGGGACAATAACTATCAGAACAAGTCAACACCCATTACAATATTTACAAATTTATTTACAACAAAATGATTATTTACAATTAATAAACGAAAAGTGAGAAAAAAATCTTATTATAAGAAAACAAGAAAAAAATCTGAGCTCAGTATATCTTTTTAACAAGTATAAATTTCTAACACTGACAGTTCCGTTAACTGATGTTTCCGTTAACTTTGAACTTTAAGTAGCACAAAAATACAACATATCTTCAAGTAAAGTCCCTCTAAACTGTGAAAACGTTGACTCCGTTTTGGCTCCCTATGATGGTAGGTGATTGCATCACTGAGCTGACTTCAGTGGGTAACAAAAATCTTCGTCTTTGTGGTTACGGCACAACCATGAGACGAAAGCTCTGCGCTGGGAAAATCACATCCAGGCGAGTGAGGAAAAGTGAACCGCGGGTATTGTACTTCCAGGTCGTGACATCATCACCAGATAGAAGTTGCCTGGTGGAAGAAGCTAAAATTCATAACATATGGTAAGCACCATAGCAAAACAAATAAGTCAGGGCATAAAATAGCTCCTTTGGGTACACCATACCTCCGTAGGCTCCCATAAATAATACGTGCTGCTTATAAAAATGTATGTGCTACTAAGTTCACCTATTACTTCCATTATATCTAAGATTAATTACTTAAAAGTCTAAAGTTAAAGTATGGTAAAGATATGAAAAGTTTATGATGAAAAATTATATATACGGAAATGATAAGCTGCAGCTATATTTTACAACTACAAATTAACAAAACTCAATGCAAATCAAACGTTATACCATAGCTTGTATCAGTATAATATCTAATGCCATACAACAAAACGGACATTGTATGTATATAGTACATTTCGTTTACATAAAGTACATGTATACAGTAATAATTTCAAATTACAATAACATATTACATATACGGTACTAGATATACCACACAGATTTAACATTGCAATGCAATGCAGTAACGGCGTTCCATAATAAACAACGAACTGTTTGACTTATGTTTATGACAAAGAATACTTTACAATTATCATGTTACATAAATTTCAGTACAAATCTAACAGCTTATATAAACGAAACATTTTAGATTCCTCTTTCGAAATAGTTTACAAAAAAGCATGAAAAATTTAATAAATAATCCTGACATACCGAAACTAGCCAAAATCACATGCCGAAAAGTAAATGTTACAAAATCCTGTAGAATTAACAAAAAATTACTAATTGAAAATCATAATTCAAAAATTATACAAAAATCTAACAAATAAACTTCTTACCTCGATCGAGCAAAATTTCTACCAAGAAAAATTACCTCTTTCATTACCTCTCATGAATAAACTCGATCAAACCGAGTGTGCTATTATGTTGCTTGGTTGCTTTCTACTCTTCAAAAGGATCATTTCATAAATTTTGTTAACTATTACAACAACAATCTTTAAATGCCGCGCGGCGGCTGTAACTTGTCTCGGACTCAGTGTTGTTGTATTTTCTTGTTCTTTCGACTCATGAGGTACGTTCATTTTATTAATAATAGAATTCCGCTTAAGCAAGTGCCATGTGACGTAAGGGGAATGCATATTACATCACCTCGCATTATTATTTTCTGAGAAAAACTAGGTCTCTATATCAAATCATAGAAAAAATTGTAAACACTCTAGACTCCACATTTTTATATTGATCACCATGGATCTTTAACAGAATATTTGTATTTTTGTGCCCCCGAATATGGGCATATTAAAATCGCACTGTTCCCGGCCGTCAGTCAGTGTGTGTGTGTGTGTGCGTCCGTGTACATTTTCTTCTGGGCTATAACTCTTCCATCCATTAAGGGATTTTAAAATACAATGTAACTTAATATTCACCATAATGGTACAATGTGTCGTGCGCAAAACCAGGCAAAAATGTCTGTTTCTTGTCCCGTCCATAACTCTGACATTGATGAAGGGTATTTGAAATTACTTGGCATAAATGTTCGGGGTATTAGTCATCTTGTTTGAAATGTGGGGCAAGTTCAAAACTGTAAGGTAAAATAACTAATAAGTCACTATGTTAAATCATAAAGTTGTGTTGATACACTAGATCCTGAATTTTCTGCTCGATCTTCGAAATTCGTCTTCATTTTCAGAATATTTAGGTCTGATAAAATTTGAAACTGGATTATCTAGGTCAAAATCAAATCATAGAAAGACCTTGTTAACACTCAAAAAGCCACATTTTCTCTCTGATCATCAGGAGACGTGTCCTAATGAGAGTACTTTGAATAAAAATTTCGGAGTATGAAGTTAAAACTCTTAACATACCAGCATACCAAATTTCAGACCAATATAAGAAGTTAGTCTATAATATATTTTTTAAATGCTCCATGAGTAGGCTTAACAAAGGATAGCTGTCCTGATAATTAATAGCAATGACCGCTATGTGCAGGGTTTATAAGTATTTAGAGGACACTTAAAGATTATCTTGAATGAAACTGTACGATTTCAGAATCATTTCACAAAAACGGTTCTTTGGTGACCATCTACAACAGTAGTTAAAATATAACTATTGCCTGTGTGAAACATATTCGAGCTGTGAAAAGTATTTGAGTTACCCTCCGTCACCATCATAACCCTCCTTTACGAACTCGTATTTATTTCATTGTATAAACTAAGCTATCATCTAGAATTTTCTCTTTATTTTTCAGGTATCACCTGCAGATTGTGCATTACACAAGTAGCAGAAATCCCAAAATTCATCTGAAGGTTAAATATTTTGGTACAAAATTTACAAGAACGTGGATAAAAAAGGCCGAACAGGAAAAACAAAGAATAATGATAACATCAATTCAAAGTAAAGAAGTACAGGTGATACTCTTTCATCCTTTATACCTATGTTCATAAGCAGCGAATGTTTTGTTATACAATTTCCGTGGGGTTACTCATGTGATGATAGCAGAACAATTCCGAAACCGCTTATGGGGAATACGCAATTGACCGGAAAATGTCAGTTGTCTGTACGGGACCACTACATTATAATCATTTTACTGTATGTAATCAGGACAATAAACACCGTGCGGAATGGCAGCATATAATTCAGGACATTACTGTTTTAATAGGTGTGATTATTTTAGGTACCTCTATGCTTTCATATTCCATATAATATATTCGGTTACCTCTATTCTTCTTTATTCGGTTTAATATATTCTGTTACTCCTGTGCCTTTTATTCGGTATAATGTATTCAGTTACTTCTATACCTTTTTACTCGGTGCAATGTATGTTATGTATGTTGATCCAAAAGTAACGTCAATTCAGTCATAGAAATGTGAATAACGAAAAGAAAACAATGGAAATGCTTGCACAAGTACCTTGCTGTATTTGTAATATCATTAGAGAGCATTGTAAAAATGATCGCTGCAGAACACTGACGTAATTTAGGTATAAACATGAGTATTACATCACTGAGCAATGACAAGCCTTAGTAATACACAGCGAACTTCAATCTGCAAGGATGTATCTATAGTTTTCATAGTTGAGTGCTGAAAGACATAACTTTACACCTTTATAATTTCATGTCAGATTAGATGAGTAATTGTGTCGACCATTGGTCATTTGTCAGCGGTGAATTTTTAAGGCCTGTGTTTTATGTTTAATCATTCCTTAAAACAATATTGACCTATATAATTATACCTGATTAACCTTACAGCGTGGTGGTTTTTCTTTAAAACTATAACGATGAATACTTTTCTCTTGTCCTTTGGGATCGTGGACAACATTCATTTTTACTGTAACAGAATTCCGCTTAATCCGTTGGTGGATTAGAGGTTTTACACATTCCATACTTCTCATGAATGGACTCAATCAAAGTGAGTCTGCTGCTATTTTGGCTGTATTCTGTACTTTCAGAAGATCGTTTCACAGCCTTGTATGTAGTAGAATATGCAAAGATATTTTTTTATTTTGATATATAAACAATATATTTAAGAACGAGCATCTGAGCAGTAAACCGTGAAAAAAGTAATAAATCAAACATCTATATGTTATTATTTAGATTTGTTGTATTCACCATTTGAAACTAACACTTAATGTGAGTTACTTGTGAAATATATTTTATGTTCAATACCAGTAAACCACCAGTCAATATGTAAAAATAATTTGACGTCAAGCATATGTGGAGAGAAAAGAAACAGATTTATAATTTTCATCTCTGTTACAGCGAATTGAGTTTCAAAATTTTACAAAGCAGTCATATGAATACGAAGTACAAATTGTTGAAATCAATACAGCTGGTGAATATAGATTCGGCATTTTCGGAATTTATACTGGTAAGATTTATTACATATTCATTCCAATGCTCATTGAAATTTCTAAAAAGAAATTACAGTGCACAGTCTCTTTGATTTTAATGTTATGTTTTTTTCTCATAAAACATGAGGATATATAGACACAAAAATTATAATATTATATATTATCTATTCAACTGGATTTTGTAATCCATTTTCATTTCAACATTTTTCTAAAGAAAATATTTATAGGTAGAATAACTGAAAAGTGTAAACTACTAACAATTTACATGTAATTCAATTAAAATAACGAATAACATCATTCCAGCTCCTTTGACGAACTACATGCCGGCCACAAATATCGAAAGTGCACTTTCTGATCTTCCAATCTGGGGAGAAGACGAGTCAGTGAATGTGACTAAAAACGATTCTTACCCTGAATTCTATACGTTAACGTTCATTTCAAAACGTGGTAATTACAGAAATTTATTATTTCAGTGAAAGTTTTTATGAGCAATACATTTTCAGTTTGTAGATAGAAATAAGGGTTAAACATGTGTTTTTAATAATTGTATGGTATTGTTTGTTCACTAGTGAATTTAATATGGAAATATTTACTTTTTGAAAAGTCTGCTAAAAGAATTGGGGGTATTATAGACATAGAACAAGAGATCATTAAATTTCATAAATTATAACTGGTACCTGTTTACGCCTGTTCGACACCGGATAAAAAAGAACAATGAACTAGCTCTAAGGTCGTGCCCTTTGTAATGAGTAACGTCATCTAAATAAGTTATATCTTCTCAGTAAAGCCTATAAATAGTCTTGTAATTTAATCTAAAACATTTAAAAGTGATCTTAGATAATGGATCTGGATTTAAGCATTCGGCTTTAAACATATTCCAATGTCATTCGGTATGCATGTTTCGGACATCTATTTCACAATCAGATAAATTGTTTTCGCGGTAATCAAATTGATTTGGCATGTCATTCAAAGATTTGATTTTTAAGAGTGACGCACTTAGATTGGTTTCGAAAAGTTGAATGAACATGCTTATACTATAAACCACAATTTAGTATTTTACTCAGTGTTTAATCTTATATATCAACAACAATCTTTTTTTTAAATAATACATGAACTGTTTTAGGAACTGTGTCTAAATATCAAAACGCAATTTGAAAATTCTTGATCTGTTTGTTTATCAAGAGTACACTTCGGTATATTTTTCAACAAAACGTTTTTACATCTTTGCATAAAATGTAAAATAGATATAAAATAATTGTTTGTATTTAATTTACTTAAGCCACTAAAGTTTTACAAAATTCTTTACTTCTTACCTCATCCACATTTTCCCCGCAGGTGATTTTCCTGATATTGACGTTATCCAGGTTGACTCCGTTTTTCCATTAACATTTAATGTCACTGAGGAAACACAGGGAGTCCCTGATCTAGATACTGTCGCTCTTGCGATCAATGGAGTTGTGTCAGAACCCTTTGCTGTAACGTCACTGGATGCTGCAAATGTAATTTTGTTATCTCCTATCAGATCAGTCCGGCTGACTTCACGGACCGCATTTGTGATAGGATATTTATAATTTGTACATTGAGACTAATTTTCATATATTTTACATCTTTCACGAATTTGCTGAACAATTAAAAGAAAGTTCAAGATTCTTTTAATAATTAGGTTATGTTGAACTCGTTTTAAACAATCATTATGAAAACGTTGCCTCCTATATATTTTTTCAAAGACACAAGGCTAATTCAAAAGTTAAGACTGATGTAAGATTAACCAAAAAAGTACTGAAACAATTTTGTCTTGATAAAAGAAACAAATATCATGTTAACGAAGTTAGATAACCTTTCACAAACGTTAAAGATAATATCATGAGCACAAACTTCTCTTAGATTTGCATTGTATTAAATATAGCTGAAAGATGTCATACTGAAAATGTTTGAGGCAAAATGTCCAGAAATGTTCGAATCGTCCAGTTCTGTAAAGTACTTTGAGGGGTTTGAGGCTGATTCGTCCTGGTACAATAGATATCGTATACGAAGCGTCGATGCCTTTTGCGGGAAGTATGCTCTCAGAAATCCAAAGATTGTTTACCAAAGACAGAATGAGAATATTTTCTTGACATATTATGGAACGGTAATGGTGATGTGTTTCAATAATATTTGTTAATGAAAAGTCATTGTAAAGATATTGAGATCCATATTTTGTTTGTTTGTTTTGGGTTTAACGCCGTTTTTCAACAGTATTTCAGTCATATAACGGCGGGCAGTTAACCTAACCAGTGTTCCTGGATTCTGTACCAGTACAAACCTGTTCTCCGCCAGTAACTGCCAACTTCCCCACATGAATTATCAGAGGTGGAGGACTAATGATTTCAAGAGATCCATATTTGCTGAGTAGACATTATTAAGGAGAACTATTTGAGAAAGTGTTTTAGAAAGGAAGTGACGTCTTCATGGCATCTGAATGTATGTTTCAAATAACAAATTTTAAGATCGCAATATTGAATAGAATGGTACAACTGTAAGAGGGCTTCAAGGTTTGTATTGAGCGCTTTATGAGATTTGTAAGATAATTATAAAAAATCAGAAAAGAAAAATCATTTTTTTGATATACTGGCAAAGCAGTTAGGGATGCGTTTAAAGATACGTAAAGTGTATATCTGAATTACCTTGTTTAATGAACTTATGAGTCGTTTTTGCAATTTATAAATTTATCTTTTCAGATATGCTTCGCATATATGGGAGTTTTCAAAAATGAATTAACAGTCGGGTATACGTATATAGATTACAACAGCGGGACCCAAAAAACACATTCTCTTCATATGATTCATCATTTCTATGCAATTACACCAAAAAGGTATGACTCTGGTATGTTTTATGTTTGAAATTTTGCACGCGCTCTGCGTGCTACTTTGTGACGCACATCATTTAGCACATGGTTTCAACAATTTTTCAGTTTTTCGCATATTTAAGAAGGGGAGGAGGCAGTTAGTTAACCTTATTGATTCTGAACTAGTCAAACCTATTCTCTGCAAATAACTACCAACTTCTCAACATGAATCATAATTCAAGGACGAATGATTTCAGACACAATTCCTGTCGGGAATCGAGAATCGATAACATATTTATAGCGCATTTATATAAAGTGACGTACCGCGCTTACGTTGACGTCACTTCCGACGTAACGTTGTTTTGTAGTTACACAAAGCACATATAGTTAAGGTCGAATCTTGAAACCACAACGCAGTTTGTTTCTTCACTATACATCCCCACATTGTTGGTGCCGTGAGAAATTCTACAATCATTACGATGAATCTACAAAAGCTTATTTCTACTAGAAAGGGCCAGAGTCGTCTTATTTCTATACAACTGGAGAAATTCAACAACGAGTTGTCACAGTCGGCGAAGACAGCCCTGCTCGAAATCATGGAGGAGAAGGCAGAGATCATCAAGAATCTAAACGAGAAGATTGTAAATCATCCAGATGTTGACGATATGGAAACAGGACTGGTATATAGTGATGAATATTCCATTGACTTACGTTTGAAACTACGGAAACTGAAGGAGGACATCGCGAAGTCTATTGACACTAATAGCGGCAGTGTGATCCGTGATTCGCAGGATTTTAACGGTAGTGCTAGGACTGTATCAGGTGAGAACGTTTCTCATTCTAGTAGATCTATTCATGGAGTACAATCTGATAATTCGTCATTTTATAGACTACCTAAACTGAGCTTACCGACGTTTGATGGAAATGTCGCACAATGGCAGTCATTTTGGGACTCGTATGAGGCTGCTGTACATTTAAAGCAAACTCTGTCTGATGTCCAAAGGTTTAACTACTTCCGTTCTTTACTGCAATAGCAGGTTTTCCACTGACTAACACAAATTATCAGAATGCTATAGATTTGTTACAAGAAAGATTCGGACAATCTCAAAAGATAATAGATACTTACATGCAGTCGCTTCTAGATTTGCCGATTCCAGACAACAGCGTGGCGAGTCTACGCAGATTTACATCCGGGGATTAGAACCTTTAGGTGAATGTCAGAACTCTTGTACCTATAATCATGAAAAAAATTCCTGCCGAATTACGACGGAATATAGCACGGAAACGCACGATGGCAACTGCAAGATTTGAGAGCAGCTATAGCCAGAGAAATTAACATTTCAGAAGTGGGTCAGACCGACGACAATAGAGAACCACACGCGCCAACGGCGTCCTTATTCACTGGAACCGGAGTGAAAAACACACAAAGAATCATCCGCACAGTAATAACAATAAATCAAAGAAACTGTGTCTATTCTGTGGTGATCAACATACGTCCTTAAACTGTAAAAAAGTGAAAATCATTGAAGAAAGACTTACTATTGTAAAATCTAAACGGCTATGTTACAACTGCCTGGGAAAACACCAAGTTTCAGAGTGCCGTTCCAAATTCCGGTGCAGGAACTGTCAGCGAAAACACCACTCCAGTATTTGTGACAAACCATCATCTGTGCCAGGTTTGAATCCGAGTGCATTGCCATTCGTGAGTTCTATTTCAGGTCCAACGGGAACGCCAGGAACCGTTATTCAACTTCATTCAACTACACATGAAAGGTCGAAAGTTCTGCTCAAGACTGCAGTCGCTCAAGTAGGTTCGCAAGATGATATTACAACTGCTACAAACATATTATTAGATGAAGGCGCGCAGAGGTCTTTTATTACAGAAGGGCTTGCTGAGAAACTGAAATTAAAACACACCGGTTCGGACACTATATCTTTAGCATCGTTTGGTGGTAAATCAGAACAGTTTCGTTATATACCCACGGGCAGAGTGTTTTTACACGTTGAACAGGGAAAGATCATACCGCTAGACGTACTTATTGTACCGACCATTACCAAACTTACAGCAAGAAGTGAAATGCATGAACTATATTAGAGGTCTTAGACTTGCGCATCCTCTTTCTGACGCTGACGACGATTTCGAGGTATCGCTTTTGATTGGAGCCGACTACTATTGGCAGATCGTTCCGAACGAGGTCGTCAGGGGTAACGGACCGACGGCAGTGAAATCAAAGATCGGGTATCTACTGTCAGGACCACTTCCGGTTGCTAATAAAAAGTCGTCTGCTAGCTACATGTTTAACGTCATTACAGCGCCACCTAATGTCACAGACCTTGAGAGATTTTGGAAGCTCGAATCAATGGGGATATCTGAAGATGAGGCTGAAACATCTACTTCCGGTATACTAAACACCTATAAAGAAAACTGTATCACGTACAAGGATGGGCGTTACGTGGCTAAGCTGCATTGGAAAGAAGATCACTCCGTGCTTCCTACCAACTACGAAGTTTGCAAGAGACGTACAGAGAACTCAATTAGACGACTTTCAACAGAAGCGGATTTACTGAAATAATATAGACAAATCATAGACGATCAGTTGGAACGCGGATTTATTGGGTTATGTGATGCAGACGCCACCCCCACCTACCCTGTACATTACATACCACATCATCACGTAAAGAAGGAGTCAAACACAACACCTATCCGTATCGTGTATGACTGCAGTTGTAAGTCACGTGACCAGCCTAGTTTGAACGATTTCCTGTTGTCTACACCACCTGAATTGAATAATTTGACTGGAATTCTACTTCGTTTTCGAATGAATAGATGATACGCCATAGCAAGAGACTTAGAGAAGGCTTTTCTTAATATTAGTCTAGACGCGAAGGATCGAGATGTAACGCGATTTCTATGGCTCAGCGACCCTAGCAACCCAGACAACGACTTGACAACATACAGATTCTGTGCAGTCCTTTTCGGAGCTACGTCATCACCTTTCATTCTGAGCGCAACAATATTGAAGCACCTTGAAGTCAACAGCGATCAGAAGGCGAGTGAGTACTTACGACAAGATCTATACGTTGACAACGTTATTTCAAGCTTCCAACAGGAAGATGAGCTTCTACTCTTCTACAGCGGGACACGTGAGCTAATGTCGTCTGCAGATTTCAACTTGAGGTCCTGGAGTTCTAACAGTAACAAGCTCCGTATGCAAGCAATAAAAGATTCAGTGTTAGATTTAGATCGATTTCCTAAGGTACTCTGCATGAGATGGGACACAGAGAGTGACGTTTTACTGTACTCAGCGAAGAACATCCCAACTACCCAAATTATTACCAAGAGAGAAATATTGCAGCATACGTCCCGAATCTACGATCCCTTAGGTCTACTTAGTCCAGTTACTATCAGAGCGAAGCTACTTCTCCAAGAATTATGGCAACAGAAGTTTGAATGGGACATGCCATTACCGCACGACATACAAAAAAATGGCGTAGTTCAATTACAGACTTGAATTCAGTGCAAACCACTACGTTTCCTAGATACTACTTTGAGAATACACCGCATACATCCAACTACACCTGTATTCACATATTCTGCGACGCTAGTTTGTTATCTTATGGTGCATATGTCTGCAGAGACAACCAGTCTACATTGATGATGGCTAAGACGCGTGTTGCTCCGTTGAAAAAGTTAACGTTACCGAGGTTAGAGCTGATGGCTACAGTGACTGGTTCCAGACTCTGTAAGCACCTGAAGCAGAACACCAGTATACCACAGATACACCTTTGGTCAGACAGTCAGATTGTGTTGTACTGGCTCCAGACGTCCAAGACACTCCAGCGATTCGTTAGGAACCGTGTGACTGAAATCCACGAGCTGATTGAAAACCGGAAATGGGGGTATTGCCCGACGAAGGACAATCCCGCAGATTTACTCACTAGAGGAATTTCGACATCGCACTTCAAAATCAGTATTGTATGGTTCCACGGACCTAAATGGCTCACTACACCTGACAGTTGGCCAGTTTGGCAAGAAAGAGATACTGTTACTATGGCAACGATTACAGATCCAGTTCCTACTAGCAAATCAGAAATGCAGCTATACCAGTGAACAACAGCAGTTTTGTTGACATGTCAAGATTCTGCTCTTTGGTAAAGTTACTCAGAGTTAAGCTTATGTACTGCGTTTCATAGATAACTGTCGAGGCGGGAGGTCCACTGGAAGTCAAGAAACTTTAACTACAGAGGAACTTTACAGGGCAGAGAAGGTGTGCATACGAAGCTGTCAGATGTCTAAATATCAAGCAGAAGTGAAAGATATACAGTCCAAGAGATACAAACTCCCACTGCCTAGACAGCTTAAATTATTTCTCAACAATGGAATTTTGAAGTGCCGTGGACGCATCCACAATGCACCACTAGACGAAATGACCAAGTACCCGTACCTGTTAGCAGCTAAACATTCATACACCAACTTTGTTATCAAGGACGCACAATCAAGATTACTACATGCCGTCGTTAGTTCAACTATTACGTTCTTAAGACAGAAGTACTGGATTCCGTCTATCCGTTAAAATGTGATGGTCATACTACGTAAATGTACCTGTTGTAAGAAGATTGTTGGTAAACCATACTCAGCACCTGATCCACCTCCACTACCAAAGAGCAGAGTTTCTGACGTCAAGCCGTTTACCTACACAGGAGTGGATTTCACTGGGGCATTACTGGTTCGAGATAACAACAGAAACGACGTTAAGGCATACTTATGCTTGTTTACGTACGCTACTACGAGAGCAGTTCATCTAGAACTAGTTCCAGATCTATCAGCAGAGTCATTCCTACAAGCATTCCGACGTTCTTGTAGCAGAAAATCTGTTCCTCACGTCATGATGTCAGACAACGCCAACATTTTCTTATCAGCATCCAGACAGTTACAGGATTTGGTCCAGTCTATCACATTGTTGTTACATGTAAGGGTGTAAAGTGAAGAAACAAACTGCGTTGTGGTTTCCAGGTTCGACCTTTACTATATGTGTTATGTATAACTACAAAACACCGTTACGTCGGAAGTGACGTCAACGTACGCGCGGTACGTCACGTTACATAAATGCGCTATAAATATTTTATCGATTCCCGACATTTCCCTTTAACAAATCTTAACTGAGAACTGCGCTCGCCCTATTTATCTCTGTGGGGCAGGCATAATTCCTAGAACGTATTTACATATATCAATTTTCATGGAAAAGATCCTAAAACATATTTACATATATCAAGTTTGATGGAAAAGATGATTACTTTATTATATGAAAATAGAAAATAAATAACAAGTATCATGTCAGACACTGAGTCCTTCTGAATACTACCATAATAAAAATACAGGATCATCACTTTTCTTTTTGTCCATCAAACATCAGGAGCCTGATATTAAAATATGTTTTGTCTTTATATTTACTACGTATTTATTTCATTTGCAAAACATTCTCTATCAAATAATTCATATTAGCTTTCATTTGGTTTTACAATGATCCTGTATGTTTGATTTATTTATTTTAAAATAGGTGGTATTACACATGTGCAGACGTATACTCAGAAATCTTAGCAAGTAGACCATTAGACACGATGCCACGTCTGGATTTTCTGGAGGTGTACTCCAGCAATGAAATTAGCGTTAATTATGTTGACTCGGTTTCTATTGGACAAATTCCTGTGACAGAACCTAGAGGTAAGTTTTGGATCTTTTAGGTGACTGGAATGAGCTGGGGTCGGTAGTAGTTCACGAAATATTGTAATATTCCTATTAAAGTCAACACGATGACAACGCTTTATTACACACTGCAATTATGTAACATATGTTTATCATATATTTTTGAGCTTTATATCATACACAATTAGATAATAATATCCTGCAAACCTATCTTAAAATATATGAGAGACACTGCAATGGTCATAACAAGTTTGCTTAAAATGCAACCGGGACTTCTTTTCGGTGGGTTTGTATATACTCTCTAAATCAAATGAATAAAATGCATACAGAACAACTTTTACCGCTAAGTTTGAAATATACCAAAATTGCACTAATTAGTAACGCTCGAATGATTTATGAAAGATGCGGATGCAAAGTGTTAAAAAATCACTAAATACTGATCGATTTTGGGTACTTTGGAAGCTATTCATGGGATAAAAATGTTCAATACCAAACAGTGGTGGTTTAGCAGTACCTTTTAGTATATTTAAATCAATTCTCCAACATATTTCTGCAATTTCGATTCAGAATGTTGACGCCCTTCTTTGGTCGTTTGAATAGAGCTTACACGTCAACACGTCAAAACGAAAATAAAGCATGCCAACACGAGAGAACAACAAAACAGTTTTGTCATGTTTAAATGGAACCAACATGCCACACTGATAAATTACATCACAAACACGATTAATATATCATATCTATCAAATTAGCGCGCTAATTTTCGTTCTGCAATATTTGCGCCGTATTGTCGTTCTACGATATAGGTGGCATATGAGCGCATTTAATTTTATGTATTTTGTTTTATATAGAGGTACACATGAGTCGGTTACCACCGGCATTTGATGATGATATCCATGATGTTGCTGTAACAGAAGTGTTTACAGGTGTTTATGACGTAACATTGGAAACAATGCCATGTGCCAACCTTGATATTCCGTTATTTGAAGCTGCTAATGGAAAATTACAGGTATTTCATAAATACAAAACCACGGCTGTGCTGTTACATGATTTACAATAGAACGAGAGCTTTGTGTATAAGCATTCTTAATGAGATTGTATATCGCAAACTTAATCCGGAATCAGTACTGCGTTATTTACAATACAATTCATAAACATGAAAATACCAAATACTTGATTAGACAGAAAAGATAATTACTTAGTCATAATATTGAAAAGATGACACAAAGTTGGACAACAATACCACCAACAAGTAGACAATGTAATATGATTTGTTGGTTTGTTTTGGGTTTAATGCCGTTTTTCAACAATATTATAGCCATGTAACGGCCGGTGTAATGAAGTATTTCGACCCCCATAGAATAATGACCCCCGGTCATTATTCTATAGAAAAAGTGACCCCCCCGGTCATAGTATTATGACCTCCAGATCATAATACTAAGACTCCCCCACGTGAAGTAAATTGAACCTCACGAAGAATATTGACTTCCATAAAAAAACGACCCCCGGTCATTTGGTCAAATTTAGTGATAACTCGTGTATCTAAGGCCTAATTGCTGCATTTTATGCCCCCACTCGGGGGAGGGGGCATATAGATTTGCCCTTGTCCGTCCGTCCGTTCGTCCTTCCGTTTGACCATTAGCTCAAGATACCATCACTTCACACAGAAATCAGAGCATTCCGCAACGTGAAAAGGGATTCTATTTCTAGACGCTGTATCTTGGTGTATACATTTTTTTCAGGAAAATAACAATTCACAATACGTTCACAAAACACACCAGTGTCAATAATCCCTGCAAACTTCGGTATGAAGTAATTCTTCAGAAGAAAACTGCACAAGAAACTGCTAGCATAGAACTTAGTGTTAATAGAAGTTGCAATACTTAGCAGTGACAGTAAAGTACAGTAGCGGCAACAATAGAAAGTAGTAGTAGTAGTAGTAGTAGTAGTAGTAGTAGTGGCAGTGGCAGTGGCAGTGGCATAGCAGCAGCAGCAGCAGCAGCAGAGGAATAAGTGACAGCAACAACAGCAGCAGGAGAAGAAGAGGTAGATGTACAAGATGTATTAGTGGAAGCAGGTATAGTAGTATCAGTAGTAGCAGTTGTAGTAGTAGTAGAAGAAGTTGTAGTAGTAGTGGTAGAAGAAGAAGAAGTACATGTAGTAATAGCAATAGAAGTAGTGGCACCAGTAGTAGTAGTACAATCAAAATGTTAACTATTGGCAATGGAGGGTATAAGAGTTGTAGATCTAGTAAAATTGTCCGTTAGGTTTGGTGGGGATCACTTTTTAATAGATATTATCGTCGAAAGTCTTTTAAGGAGCCGGTGTTTTACACGGAAAGAGTAACTTTTTTAAATAGAATAATGTCCGGGAATCGATATTGTATGAGAGTTCGAATGTAGTAATTTCGGCAGTGAGTATTTTACATGGAAGGAGTCACTTTTTCTCTAGAATAAAAACCGGGGTCGTTATTCCATGAGATTCGAAGGGAGTCATCTTTAGGGAGTCAGTATTTTACTTGGAGGGGTCAATTTTTTTATAGAATAATGACCGGGGGCTCGTTATTCTATAGAGTTTTCAAAGAGAGTCAGTTTTTTATAAGGGGAGTCAATATTTTACAGGAAAGGAGTCACATTTTCTATAGAATAATGACCGGGGGTCGTTATTCTATGGGGTCGAAATACTTCATTACACCGGCAGTTATCCTAACCAGTGTTTCTAGATTCTGTACCAGTACAAACGTGTTCTTCGCAAGTAACTGCCAACTTCCCCTAATGAATTATCAGAGGTGGTGGAAGAATGATTTCAGACACAACGTCTTTCATCAAATCGTCTCGGCGAACATACGCTCCGCCCGAGGATCGAACTCGCAACCCCGTGATCCGTAAACCAACGCTCTCCCTACTGCGCTATGCGGGCGGGCATCTATGTAATATGAGATATAAAGGGAAATTAACCAGTTTGTGAAGACATATTAAGGGAAATCAACTGATATAAAATGACATATGAAAGAGATAAATGTACAAAAGAAACACGAGTATAGGTACAGATAGACAGAAGGGTGAATGGGCGGTAAGAGAAAACTTTTAAAAAGAGTAAAAGAAACAAATGCCAATATTAATCCAGATCGTAAAGAAAATATCCGTTTTATGCATCCACAAGCACTTCCTTGATTGAAATGACTATCCACGCTAACCGAGCGTTCAATTTCATTATAACTTGATCGGGCTATTTCCTTGGTTGCTGCTAGCGTAGTGTACAGACTGCATGTATCCCGTCCGTGATGAATGCGTGCTTGACCACAGGTACAAACATAGGATGAAAGAAACGATGTATGCACATCTTAATACAATCAAGAAAGAAGAACTTAGACTGGCCAACTGTAACCTGGTTGTAAGGATGAATGTTATAGTAAAACATAAACCAATTTATATACAATATAAATTATGATTTTATATTTTCCTATTGCCCTGGTGAAGAGTTCCTCAATGTTAATTTGTGTCATACAGGGGGCTTAGTCAAATGAGCTAGTATTAAATTGAACACAAAAACATCAAGTTGATTGAAAATGTCTAGCAATGCCAGAGGTGTTTATTGTTAAACATTTTTTTTTCATAACTTAAACATGCGTTCAGTTCATAAACATGAAAATACCAAATACTTGATTAGACAGAAACCATAATTACTTAGTGGTTATATCGAAAAGATGACAAAAAGTTAGACACCAATACAACCATCCTGTCTAACCAATGCATATAGAAGTGACTAAAGTATTGTAAACAAAACAACATCGTTACCAATATTTTACCTGACCATTACATGCTCTACCGTACTGTCCTGTACTTAAAATATTCTGAAAAAGTTGTCACTCTTTGAACATGAATTAATGCCATTTGTAAAGAAATAAAAAAAAAACAATTGCTGAAAACTATGTTCCCCCTAGTTAAGTGAATTTTCAACACTCGCATGTTATTGCAAATACATCAAAACGAACATGTGTAACAGTTCCTTGAAAATGGTGAGTTTTTTAAGGCATTTGACTGTCCGGAAGTGCGTCCCCTTTAAGTAGTCCTTTACAGGAATTCAATGTTTTTATCAGTATACTGACACTTGTTTTGTAGAGTAATATACACGCTATCATTACAAAAACTACAAAACAAGTGTCAGTATACTGATATAAACATTGAATTCCGGAAAAGGACTGCAAAAAGGTGCCCCACTTCCGTACAGTCAAACGCCTTTAAAAACTCACCATTTTCAAAGATTGGTTACACGTTTGTGTTGATGCATTTGCAACAGTGTGCGAGTGTTGAAATTTCATATAGCTAAATGGAACACAGTTTTCAGCAACATTTTACTTCTATTTCTTTATAAATGGCATTCATTTTCAAAGGGAGGGGCCAGCTTTTTCAGAATATTTTAAGTACGGGACAATACGTAGAGCATGTAATGGTCAGGTCAGATGTATAATAATAATATCATAACATTAATATGAATATTCATATATCAAAAACACCTGAATCAATTTTTTTTTATCTTAAATGCAGCCAAATTCTGAATGAATCTAATTATTTATCAATTTTTGATTTAGTCCTTACATTGTCATTATTATCTGAACCGAAAGATGTTTTAGAAACCGAAGTCGGACTGCAGAAAGCGGGGCACGCAACACTACTCCGTCTTCGGAGGGGGACGTGCGACATCAGAAAAATGCCATATCCTTTAAGAGGATTCCTTACTCCGTGCTTTAGAACTGCAGCGAGTTAGTGCGCCTGTCCGACGATTTCCTTATTTTGAGTCCAAATTAAGTTATAAAATAGAGTTCAATACGTTCTCAAAATTTGAATGCAAACAGTAAAATTAGCATGTAAAGAACGATAAGATGCCTTCGATATAGTTAGTTCATAATTTTGGTAATTTTATGAAGTATTCCGAAATTCGCTTGTAGGTTCTTCTAAGGAATTTTCTGAAAATCTAATACATAAGTACATGACGTATATGCATAAAATAGATAATGTCTAGAATATGAAATCATAACAAACGTGACTAAATCATGCATCAAATGTAATCTTCGAAACTATGAGCAGGTTCAAACCAGTATAAACAATGAAATTGGATGAATTGGTATCCCCTGCCGGAAGGGTTTGTGGTGAAGAATGGCAAAAAAAATATGTCCGGCAAAAAGTTAAGGATGTTACTAAGAAGCAAATAATTTCATTAGTCAAAATCAATTTAACAGAAAACAAAGGTTTAATTAAAGAGTACATAATAAATGTATGATAAGTTGATCCTGACAAAAGAAACTAATTTGGATGGAATATGCTTACCGTAACAAGGTTAGCTTTTAAAATTAAATGCAGTTAATTGAAATGTGAGCTTATATAGTTTAACTGGAACGAAATATTGTCTTTTAGTGGTTTGGCACCAAGTGTTGCTGTTTAACATGTACATTTGAACTTAAAAGAACAGATGTCCTTAACAGAACACAATCATAAGATATCTTGTACATGGCTGTTGGCAACGTTGGTGTAGTTACAACTTAACATGTTGAAGGTTTGAACATTTTAAAAAAACAACAACAACAAAGAATGGAAATAATATGTGTTTATATTTATAAATATGATGAAACAAAACTTCACATGTTGATTATAAATATTGATGGAAAATTAAAACTGAAACAAAATTGGGGAAGATGGGGGGCAGAGGATGCATGATCGGTGGTTGGCATGACTGGGTGGAGGAGCGAGGTGGGGGAATGGTACAACCTGTATGTTGATAAATATTTATGGGAGGTTTGAAAAAAAATCTAAAAATATATTTTTTGGTGGGGGTGGGGAGGGGGGGAGAAGGTGTGACCAAGGCAAGGGGATGACCAGGTGGGTGTGGGAACACAACTTCACATGTTTATAATTAATGTTCATGGAAAAAAGGGAAAGAAATTTAATGAAATTCTACCAAAGGGTAAGTTTGTTATGTACAAATATGTGGATTTTCATACAATTAAAGGGCAATAACTCTTAAGTTACAAAAGAAATCCAAACGAAATTGTGTGTGCACAACCACATTCGTGATCTAAATTCTGCTTAAGTTTCATAGTTTAGGGTCAAATAAATTAAACGTTATGATGCAGAAATTGCCATATTTACCTATATAGTTTACGCTAGAAACTTCTAAGGGCCATAACTCTGGTGTTACTCAGGCATTCTGACTGAAACTTGACAGGCCCCATAACCTCATAGGGGTGGACATGTATATGAAAAACAAAGACAAGTATCAAACTGGGAATGCCACGCACCAAAAACGTAGCCTCCTCAAAACGAAACGCACAGCACGCAAACGTGCACACCACAAACACACACACACACGCACGCACGCACACACAAACACACACGCACGCGCGCGCACACACAAAGCCAACACAGGAGGACAAAACGAACAAACAAAGGAACACAGTGGGGCACCGCCTTTGAACGATCAGTGGCAAAAAAAAAACCACTGGGGAGCTTAAACCGGTTTATGGTGCGCACCCAACCTCACTCTTACCCCAACCATGTTCCAAAGACACGGGACAGTGTAAATAAAAGAAGTTTGTTTGAAAAAAAATCTAAAATAAGGAATGATTTTTTTGGGGGTGGGAGGGGTGGGGGGTCGGTGTCGGGAGGGGGAAGTGTGACCAAAGCAAAGGGGTGACCAGGTGTGGGTACACAACTCACATGTTTATAATAAATGTTCATGGCAAAGAATGAAGAAAAAAATTAATGAAATTCTACCAAATGGTATTTAGTTTGTGAAGTACAAGTATGTGGTTTTTCATACATTTAAAGGGCAATAACTCTGAAGTTACAAAACAAATCCAAACGAAATTGTTTGTGCACAACCACATTATGGTTGTCTAAACTTTATTTAAGTTTCATAGTTCTAGGTCAAATATATCAAATGTTATGATGCAGAAATTGCTATATTTTTAGTACCCTATATAGTTAACACTAGAAACTTCTAAGGGACATAACTCTGGTGTTACTTGGGCAATTTTGACTGAAACTTGACGGGCCGCATAAACTTATAGTGATGACATGTATATGAAGTTTTATTTAAATATTCCACACCACTTCCTAGATATGGCTCCGGACGGAGGGAAAGACGAACGGACGGATGGACAACGCCAAAACTATGTCTCTCCGACTTTCGTCGTGGGATAATAAAAAGGAATAATATTTACGGATGTTTAGGACAAAGAAAATATAATTTTATTACATTTTCGGAAAATTAGCAACTCGACGGCTGTAATGCGCGACACTCGAATGATTGTCAAATGATAATAGGTAAGGGTAGATTTCTCGGAAGCACAGATCACCAAAAACACAGCCCAAGAGCCACGCATTTACATAGTAGGCCCACAACAAAAGAAAGCTGTAATGGAAAAATATTTCAGAGGGGTTGCTTCTAACATCCAACAAGTACATATTAATATAAGCTAAATATTGATAAAGGGGAAGAAAATGGTAAAGGGCTAAATGGGGTCGGGGTGGTGGAGGAATCCGAAGGGGAAAGTTAAACAAGGACGTATATACAAAGGAATGTCATGTTCTTTAAAAACAGTCGCACTTCAACGTAAGCCACAATAGCGCAGATACTCATGTACCAAAGATAAACATACAACGACGATCAACTGAATAACATAAAAAATGAATAAGCAACACATAAGAAAACAGTAGGACACCGTTATAGACTCACAAACTTACAAACGCACCCACACAAGTAGGAAAAAACAATCAAGTACCGTCTTGGGATTCGGCTGCCAAAACAAAGAGGAGCCACGAAAACTTACTAAAAGTAAAGGGAGGATGCAAAATGTAGCGTAAATGCAGGGGAAAGGAGAGGGCAAAAGGGGGAGTGGGCGGAGGAAAAACGCTTACAACAAACAAGAAAACATACGCAACACACAATACAAGACAGACAAAACAACCTGTTGAAAATAGGGGCATCGCCTTGGAACGGTCAGTAACCTAACTAAAGGAAACTGGAATTCATAATTCCGTGCAAAATACCCGCCAAAACTGTTTACACAGTACTCACCAATCAAAAAGAAAATCGCGGAAGTATGAAATACACCTTCAATACACCGCCGATAATAAATATGTTTATATGCAGGATATATTACAAAAAGATTCTTGAAAAAAAAACTATTAGAAAGGATTTTCTTATCAGAAACTATGAACAATGACGACTGCAAAATATTAAATTTTCGTATCATTAGTTGAAATTGTAAACATTGATCTGAAAGCATGATTATTAATAATTTGCTTTAAAGAGAATTTTTTTTAGTTTTTTTTCCTTTCGTAGATTTTTTTTCAATTTCACATATATGATAGGAAAATTTGTGCTGAAAACAATGAACAAAATAAAACAATGGGTCACTAGGCTTGTTTTTGTGAAAAATTGTTTTGAATACAACCACTGTTGCTGAAACTGCCAGCGATTTTTCAACATTTTGATAATTTTCTGCTTTTTTTATAAATACCAGCCTAAATATATATCAAGACAGCACAGTAAAGTTTATTTTTTTACAGATTTTATTATATACTTATTTGATATCATAGTCATATTTGTAATACTATATCCTTACAATAATGGGTACAAATGAAAAATAGATCTTGTTTCATATACACCTTTGTGAACCTTTTTCAATGGAAAATACCCACAGTCAAGAATGTTCTTTTTCTTTAATTTTGAAAAAACTATTTCATGGAATTTTTCCTGTTTTTTTTTGTGTGTATGAATAATTGTATTGTGAGCATAAAAAATGGCTAAAATGTATTGATCACCAGGCTAAATTTTATGTTAAAACCGCTTGAATACAACAACTGTTCGGACGAAAAATGGCGCGAACCTGACCAAATTGATTACATGTATATCTGCCAGAAGTTAAAAGAAAGTTTTTAAAATTCTGAATTATTTCTATAATTGAATATTAAGTAATCTGAAATGTGATATTGTCTTAACAGTACTAAGTCAATTTCTTACATTATATGAACGAACGACATGCCTTGGTACTAAAATGCGATGTGAAAACACAACCACAAAGATGGCAAGATACCTGTTAGGCAGGATACTTATCAGTGCAACATAAACCAGTATCAACATTTGATTACTGATAAAACTTATCAAAAAACTATTTCATTCAAGATTCCTCATATTAAGATTGTCTGTCACATGTTACAACAAATGTTGACTTTACTTAAGTTTTCTGCAGAAAGTGTCGGCTGCGCAGAAAGATGCGCATAAAAACCTATAGGAATTCCCTTTAATGATCTTGGATAGTAGGTCTTTTTAGGGAAATGTACTTTTTTCGCAGGATGTAATGACAAATGTGTCGAGAAGTTCAATGGAATATACTTTTAGAGGTGATGAAGGGTCAGCAATTGTTACAGTGACCAGGATGTCAAAGACGTCTCCAAGGTTGTCTGGATCAATTGATTTGACATTTAATGGACACGAAAAGAAAGGTGACTGTATCTATTATTTTCCAAACTGATGCGATTGTTTTATGTTTTGTTCAATTAAAATTTATTTTATACCTTGACGTGTCAACGTTATCTTGTCAATATTTCTGTTATTAGTAACATGTAAGGTTTACCAGTTGATGACATGCTTTGAGGTATATCCTTTGATTACATTTGCATTTGCCCCTGTATCTTATAACATATGCTGCGTGTATGCTCAGGTATAAATGTTTTACTGAAAGATGAAGAATTCAAACGGGAACTGGAATCTTTACAAACTATTGGTGGCGTGAAGGTACAGAAAAGCAGTAGAGGCTGTTTCAAAGTCGATATAAGTATTGAATTTCTTACACTTGCTGGCGACCTTCCTGAACTAACGGTAATTGTTTAAAGTTTAATCCTTAATTTATAAACTAAAACTCTTTTGTCTGTATTTTTAAGAGTTAGACATTTTAAGGCACCTATCACTGATAAATAAAACTTGTCCATTTTATATAGACAAACCCAATACAACTCTCATGAATCATAATGGTTTGATATTCACTGGGAATTTAAGGTTTTGAGATAACGGTTATACAACTTAAGAAACGACTAATAGCATTCTAAAATGTGAATATGATATTGTCAACACATCAGTTTACGGTACACATGCAATTATTATAACTGTGCAGGAATCAGCGTGCAAGTGATGATTGTAAGTACCCTGTTCTCTAAATATGTTTATAATGTTAAATCACTTTTGAACATCCAATGACCCAGTTAAACGAATATTTAATTTACATTGAGCATATAAATGGTACAAGTGTCAATAATAATCATAGAAACCAAAAAAAGCAAAAAGTCAGTATTTCATTCACTTGTGACATCTGAGAAAAAAACAAAGAGAATCCCCCAAAATATGGTATAGAATCTTTACTTTGATAAACATTCATAGAACAATGATTTATGTAAAACATTCAATCCTAAATGTACATTTTCAAATTTATTATCAACCTCCTACTTTTGAATTTACACAGATTATACCAGGTAAGTATTTGAAACTAAATGCTAACTTTATTGTCTATTTATCGATAAATTCTGCTTGCATTTATTTCTTTTAACATCGGACACATTTTCTGTAAGCGTTAGACCTACTATTTTAGAATAATATTATGCTATAATTTACAAAGTATATTCTTTTCAAGGTAAACTGTGACCAATTACGAGGCAAGGGTCCATCATGCAGTGTGTCAACACTTACGGATGGAGGTCTTTACTATGACCCTTTAAGTGGTGATATGTTATCAACCGTACACGATGCGCCGCAAATTAGGCTTTACGTTAATGACGTACCGAGTACATGCTCCGGAAATTGTACTTTTATATGGAATTCGTCTATTACACCAACGGTGACATCTGTTAACCCAAACACAGGTCCTTATATATTAAACTGCTCAAACTCATTTAATAAAAACAAAATATTTTCAATTCAAAAGTAAAGTATTCTCGGGTCAGTAAAGTTGTTTAAAGTTATGCAACCTTTCGAAAAGAAAACAACATACTTTTTTGTATTTACTTATATACAGCTTTTCCTTTAATTGTTCTAGCAATATAGTTTAAAACTGTTTGTTTTTTCATTTCAAGTAATTAACAGTTGATAAGTCCTTGCTTGTTGTAACAATGTAAAATGTAGGAAGCATAAAACAATTCTCATTAGTTTTTGTTTATTTTTCGTAGGCGCCTTTGCTTTGGGCACAGTCATCATTATATCTGGAACAGATTTTAGTGAAATTGACGAAGAGAATATTGTAACGATAGGTGGGATAAGTTGCAAAGTCACAGCAGCTGATAATTCTGTAATAACGTGTAATATTGGTAACGGTCCTGCGGGTATCTACCCAGTGCTAGTGAAAGTAGAAGGTAAAGGCTACGCAGTCGGAAATACCGAGTTCACTTATGCTGCAAATGTCACATCAATTTATCCTTCATCAGGGAGTTTGGGAGGTAATAATTTCTATTTATACAAATTATAACACAGAAAAGGAGTGAAATTTTAAGGCAATCGTGACTTTCTGTGAAAAGTTATCGTTCATTAGATGCTGCTATCTATTTCAGGTGGTGTGATACTAACAATTCAAGGCTTTGGCTTTACGACGGATGCAAACGTCACAATTCAAGGACAAGGATGTGAGGTTTTAAGTACACAAACGCACAAATTAACATGCATCGTCCCAAATGTTGTAAGCGGCCTAAATCCTTTGAATGTTATTGAAATGTTTTATAACCTGTTTGATTTTGCAAAAAAAACGACACAGAACAATGTACATAATATACATGAAAGCCTAAGCCACTTCTGTTCAAGTTTTAATATATGCAGGTGTACAAGTATGCTTATGTAAATCTGTAAAATGATCCTTTGGAAGCATACAATGAAAACAAGAAGAGTAATAGCAGACTCTGTTTGATTGAGTCTGTTCTTAAGAGGCAATGAAATGTGCAACATCTTTCATGCCCCCTTAAACCGGCTTAAGCTGAACTAAATTACATATATATTGAATAGACTGCATGATCCCAAAGGTCTAGAAAATAAAACAATTCCTTTTTTTCAAATTTAATAATGAAACTTTCTTTGCCATTTATGATTAAATAGCATGTTTAAAATTTAAATATAAGTGAATTAATATTTTCAAATGGATATTCGGTATTGATGGTCAGTCTCAGTTGGAATTTAACCTTGAAGTATTAGTAAAATTGATATTAAAACTCAAACTCAGCTGAGACCGAAAAATGTTTTGTGTAGTTCCTTTTTAAAGGTGTATGCTAATCCTAGCATTAGGTTAAAGTTAACTGTTGTTTTTCATAATCAGTCATCATGAGGTATTACCAATGAATTCGTACAATATGTTTTGCAGCGGATGAATTTCGTCCAGAAATATGTAACTTTCATATAAAAAGATTTTCCTTTTATTACACGGGGATAGTTCAATGGACACTCACTTTAATGTCTCTTTAATTTTTAGTTTGAACATGTTATTGTTCTAATAGCAGCACTTCCATTAATGAGATATTATCGTCAAATCCTTTATAGTATTATCATTATAGAACAAAATGTTCAAATTTCCATTTCGGACCAGCAAAGATAATGTATTTTTGTTCAAGTTGTGTCCTTTTTACATTGTTTCTCTATATGGATGACAAATAATATTCAAAATAATATCATTCTCCGAACAAAGTACACAACTTATTTGGTATTTTTTTACCAAGTGGGCTATTTGTGTTTTCTTACCATAGCTGCAAAAGACAACTTGATATCACTGTTGTTGCAAGTTTCCAATTCTAGTATTTGATATGATTTTCCTTGTGTGATCACTCGACGACGAGCAGTACTATAACACATTGTTTGCCTTTACACAAAATTTTACCATTTTTTTTGCATGGTGACCCTTACATCTCGATGAAGGCTAAAATAAGTGGTCGGTAAAACAAATCAATTAAATCGGAATTGTTAGTAACCCTTCATTGAAATATATATATTGTCAGTCGGATCGGCTAACGCCTCATCCACTATAATCACACTAACCCTACATTTGTCCTTAGTAACTAACAAACGCAATAACTAATAACATGAAGATTTCAAGA
The DNA here is from genome assembly GCF_021730395.1 of Mercenaria mercenaria. Taxonomy (NCBI): domain Eukaryota; kingdom Metazoa; phylum Mollusca; class Bivalvia; order Venerida; family Veneridae; genus Mercenaria; species Mercenaria mercenaria. The sequence goes on from NC_069370.1 coordinate 37,321,471, forward strand.
TAATACCCTATAACTATTTATAACACAAACAAATGCATAAAACTCAATGTCAATTGAAATACTTAAACTCTATAATCAGGCTGTCAAGATAAGATTTGACCCTTCATGTGTTGTGTATTACTGAGTTTCAGGCGTTTTGTTCACTTAATTCATTTAGATATTTTTGCGCAATCTAAGAAATCACATGTTCGAACCAAGGCGAGGTGTATAATTTCATTGACGGTTGACTGAAGTCAGTATCTGAAAAGGAGTGCTTTTTTATTTTGAGGTACACCATAAAGAGCATATATGATCCATTTTTGTTTTGTTGATTTCTTAAAATGTATACTACCAGCGGTCTTGTATATAAATTAATTTAGCCAATTGTGTTTTAATGTAGCAAACAAACGGAACATTTGAAGTAGAGGTGTATCAAGCCACATCTTCACTTACCTATTTTGGATTCGCTTATGACTTTGATTTAACTGCTACAGTTATCAGCATATCACCACAAGTGATTGGTATAAAAGGTACTTCTAAACGATACGTCGTTTTTACACAAAAGATGATAATTTTCATTTGTAACTTAAGGTGGATTCAAATTTGTCCGCATATTTATTTTGAAATAAAGATATATTTGAGAAAAAAGCACCAATCAAGACGTCTTTAAGTATTCCATACTAAAACTTGTATTGCTGATGATAAAGTAGTTGTAGTTGTTGTACTAGAGCTGCTGAATCTAAACTGTTAAATTTAAAATAGAAAATGTTTAAATTATAGGTGATACATTGAAAATATCTGGGACAGACTTTACATCTATCGCTGGTTCTGTGTCAATTGGATCCGAGGAAGTAACAGTCGTTTCCTGGTCTGACACATACATCGAAATATATGTGACCAATGTCTATCCAGGAGTAAATGAATTAAGAATAAACACAAGCAATGGATTCGCCGTAAATGTGTATGATTTATTTAATTTTTCATGTACATTATTACAAAAATAGTTTTCTTTGTATCGTCTACGTTGTCTTTAAGTTTTACTTTGTCTATACATTTTGTGTGCATGTCTGTCATTATCTGAGTAAGTGTTCATGTATTTTGCATTATCTTGGAAGAGCGGGGAACAGTTGTAGAGCGAAGACACTAGCCAAAAACTGCAAAATCATCCTGGTCCGAAGTTCCCGAACCTGCCATGACCATAACTAACATAAGTGTTGAGAAATTTTGGTACAAAATATATAAAAGTTAAAATTGATTGAAAAATCACTGAGTTTCAAATCGGTCATATTAACATAGAACAGAAAGCTAAGAAATATAACATACATTCAAATTGTCTGATTCAACTGCTTTTGCTATGTTAGGTCAAATCTTCAACTTCCAACTTTGACTGTTGAAATGAGTATCACAAACGTTTTGCCATGCCGAGGGTCAGTAATGGGTGGGACAAAAATTACCATATCAGGAAAAGGATTTGGCAATAACGATACTGTTGTGAGAGTTAAAATTGGATCGGTGGATTGTACAGTTGCCACGATCAACGATACGGAAGTCACGTGCGATATTATTTATACTGGAATTGTTCATCATGTGACGAACAAAGGTGTTGATCTTGGTAAGTTATTGGAAAAATTCGTTAAATTGCTTTAGATGTAAAAGTATGAACAACAATGTCTACAACACAGACGCGTACACTTAAAGTTTATAGTTTCCTGACAGTGATTCGCCTTTCAACGTTACTTTTGATGTTATATGTAAATTTGTACGAAATACGGAATTGCGGCAAATATCTAGGAGTTAAACAGCTAACATAATTCCATGACTTATAATTGATTATACATAATTCTATATTACAGCTTATGGTGTCTACTATGCGTTTGATAAGCCATATATTGTTATAAAGGAAGGTGATTCCGTGCTATGGTCCTGGGAAACCCCTGATTTTGTTAATGATATTGCACATGCAATCATTGAAATAAAAGATCCTAGTCATTTAGTGCATAAATCTGGTGGCTTTATCAGTGGAAAACCAAGTCGAAACGGTAACTATATCTATAACAGTTCTTTCTTTGCTTTACATCTTTTTTTCTTTGCTTTACATCTTTTTATTCCGTGATTATGACTTTTAGATATTGTTTAAATTATTTCTCATTTTAACAATATGCGCTATCAATATTTAGTGTCAAAGATAATTTTTATATTTTTAGGTTTTTATGTGCATCGGTTTGCCCAAGCTGGTATTTATTATGTCTGGAGTGGATATGTTGATAAATGGAAAATCAAAAATTACGTCGGTACAATCGAAGTTATGCGAACCAATTCAACAAGTGAAGAAATCCGTTTGAGTGATGAAAATAAAGAAGCTATACATGAATTAAAAGGTAACTGTTTACTATTTCCTACTTGCATACAATTTTATCCAAAATCAAAATTGATATTTGAATACACATAAAAACATGTATATACAAAATTGTTTGATATGTTTCAGATGCATTGTATGAGGAGCCCGAAACAGCATGTGTCTCGACACCGATGAACAAAAGCACTGACAATTTGTCTAACAAATTCCTCTTTACATTTTCTCAAAGCACCACCCCAATTGTCAGTATGATAGGCTCAAATAACGGAACAATTAAGACTAACATCTCAATAACTGGCGGAGGTTTTTCAACAATTAATGAAAAAAATGATGTACGCTTTGGTGGACATAAATGTATAGTTTTTTTTTCTACAGAAGACAATATAGTTTGCAACATCGACAAACAAAGTGAACCAAATATCGGTATTTTACATCAGTTAAAAGTAAACGTCTATAATCATGGACTGGCACGAATTAACCTTCGCGATGCAAGAAGTCGTGGTTTTGTTCTTATTCCAAATATTGAAACAATTACACCGATACATGGTTCATTAGCGGGTGGTTTGAGAATAACTGTTACGGGATTTGGCTTCGGACGATTCCCTGTTGTGCTGATTGGCGGGTACGAATGCCAAATTATAGATGCATCTAACACCCTAATTATTCTTGAGTCGCCACCGTCTGATTTTGAAGGTCAAAAACAGGTTGACGTTTTTGCATTTGTAACAGACTTTCCGGTTCAAGCTTTGTGTGAGGTGCAAGCCGACACATATTGTCTATTTTCATATGAGAATTTACTGACACCTGTAGTTTATGCAGTGACTCCGAGTGAAATGTCCGTATCAACCTCCTTTTTTATAAATGGCACTCTACTTGGAAATATTATGGAAAACCTTGAAGTGACTTTTGGGGGCGTAAAAGCTAATGTAACGCAGGCAGCCAATTCTTACATAACGGTTAATGTAAACGGCATATCGGTAGGAACGAACAGGGTTATTGTAAAAGTTAAGGGATGTGGTAAAGCTATAGGAAATTTGAGTGTTGATGGAATTTTAAATATACACAGTGTGTGGCCGACTTCTGGTAGCATTTACGGCGGGACTATTATTACTATTAAAGGAAATGGGTTCGTGTTAAATGAATCCAATGTTAAAGTTGGTTCTGTCCTCTGTGATGTTGAAACAATTTCAATATCTGAAATATTATGTGTTACGCGTTCACATCAGGCTGGTTCCGTCAGTATTACAATTTCTTCTGGACGGTTTTCAACTTCATATAACTCCTACAGATATTCGCCAGATTCTACGCCTAATATTGCTACTATTGATCGGAAATCGGGCTTTCCAGGGGAAACACTTACAATCTATGGGACAAAATTAAGTAGCAACAGTGTAAAGGTTTTTCTCGGCCAGTCAAAATGCGATATTATCACCGGTAACGACACGACGATAGTTTGCACTATTGGAGATCATTCCACAGGTCAAGTTCCAGTGAAGGTCTTTGTTTCCAGTCTTGGGGCATCAAACACAAATGTATTCTTTGAGTATGGACTCAGTATATCGACGCTTGATCCTATACATGGTGAGTTCGTAAATAAAACTATCAAAAGTCGAAACAAGAAAACATTGTTTAGGGAATTACTATTTAAATTAGTTCAAATGATGCAGAATAGTGAATGTATTTATCATGCTAAAGACCAAGAAAATAAAGCAGCTTTCTGTTTTGTTTAGTGATACCGCAGTTGCTCATTTGTATATAGGCAAAATGTTTCCTACGGACAGAATTACTTTAAACTACTTGTACTTACTTGTTTATAACGGAAATATGAATTAGAAAAAAATCATAGGTATCTGGGCTTGATCTTGAATTAACTGCCCATGAAAATCAGAAAAGTCTGATTTTTCATGGGCAGATAATTCAAGATCAAAGCAAGGAAACTGTGCATTTTAATATATATTTCTGTTTCAGACTTCATTTGCAGTTACTATGCAAGTTTTAAAGAAATTGAGCTCATCGGAAAGACCAGAACCTTATGTAATAGTTTGTCATCTCATAAATAAGGACATTTGCCTCAGTGTCTAAACTTTCTTGCAGACAAAATTTCTTCTATAAGCTGTGTTTACTTACAGAGAATCAAAGCAAGAACAGAAATATGAAATAAAACAAACCATAAAACAAATCATACGTACACAGTCTTGGTTATATACTAAAAAAACTATTTGTTAGGGTAGGTAATTCAATATCACGTCTTATTACTATTACCTATTATATTAATGCATATTTCTGTTTAAAATTTGATTCTTAGTCAGGCAAAACAATTCCAAGAAATTCTGTCCGTAGGAAAAAAGATAAGAACATTTGCTACAGTGTCTGTAATGACGTGGGGTACAATTTTCTTACAGACAGAATTTCTTCTTTAAGCTGTGTTGACCTATAGAGAATCAGATCAAAAAAGAAATATGAAATATAACAAATCACACGTACACAGCCTCGGTTATGAATTATCTGCCCTTGAAAGTCGGAAAATACTGGAAAAAAGTATTTTCAAGGACAGACAATTCAATACCAAGCCTGGGTACCTGTGATTTTAATCCGTATTTCCGTTTTAAAATTGATTATCAGTCAGGACAAAAAGTTTCAAGAAATTCTGCACGTAGAATATCTTTTGCCTATGTACATATGAGCTACTGTGGTATTTACTCTTAAATATTTCCGCTTATTCAAATTGATTACCAGAAATGTATATGCATTCATTTATTTTTAATCTATATTTAAGCAACTAACTGCATTTATCATAATGTGTTATAAAGTCTGTTTTATATTAGGCAGTACAGCTGGGGGACAAAAGGTAGTTTTGACTGGAAACGGATTTGATAAAGCAGCTCAAGTAACTATTTGCGGACAAGTTTGCACAATGATTGATGTAACTTTTTCAAGTTATATATGTGAAACAATTGCACACAACGGTTCGTTTGAAAAGAATAACAAATTTGTTCTTTTTCATGTATACCTTAAATATTTATAATATTTATGCATATAAGATTTTAAAATATGTGACTAATCCTAGGTACGTTTTCCAAAATATGTTTTATCGTTCATATGCATAAATTTTTATAAGAATCTCTGTACACTTGTGCAACATGACTTTCAGACAGTGTACAAAATACATCGTAGACTTTAGTAACCAAATGGCGTCCCATTTCTCTTTATAATAATGCTATAAACCTAACAATGAGATTATTAACACTAATGTTTGTTTTAAATGTTCATATCTGTGTTAAAGTATGTACACAAATCATTAAGGCTTTCAATCAGTTAAATTTTTGATGTTCATACACTTCTTTTTCAGTTATAATATTTGCATTGAACCATTTCAGATGGTGTTTGTGATGTTGTTGTTTCATTAAATGGTTTGCAAAGAAAATTGACGAATTCCTACACCTACAATTCTACGCTCACACCGTCTCTGTTTGATGTAAGTCCCAAGAGAGGTGGTACAGGAGGTGGTACAAAGCTCACAATAACAGGGTCAGGATTTGGGTAAGTTATTATTTTAAAGAACGGTAGCTTTGCCATATGTAATAAAAGTGCTAAGAACGCTTTTTTGCCATAATCGTTTAAAGTTTGAGATTTCAAATGCGATTAATTTTTAGGTCAGCAGCGGGCAGTATTTCTGTTGAAATCGACGGAACAAACTGTACCATAACAAATGTGACTGAAACGAATATAGAATGTTTAACTGGCTTACACTATAGATCAGTACAGGCGAAAATTGTTGTTCATGTGGCTGGATATGGCATTGCAAAAGAGGTATGTTTGACCTTAGTTTGTATGTAATAAAGTTTAATATTTATTTTATAAAAAATGCATGCGGTGTTCAAGCTTTCAGTTAATAATATAAAGTTATTCGCGGGACATGAAAAAATGCTTCGTTTATAAATTCAGTTGATTGAAAAGTAAGCAATGAATTGACGTATCAGTTGTGCATTTTTGACTTCAAATTACTTTTACATTACAAATGAATTACAAATTAGCAAAATTATAGATTCTGGTCAATAGTATTCTCCTGAACGCAAGATTTAGTTTTTATAACGTTTAAGAACCACATTCCTAACGTCACTGATTTGCTTGTTCTTGTTTTGGATGTAAAAAAAGAACAAAACTTATATTTTAGATTGCAAGCAGTGATGTAGGATTCCAATATATAGATATCTGGTCATCCATTTTTACCTGGGGCGGTGGACCGTTACCACAGGAGGGAGAATTCGTCGTTATTCCCTCTGGAATGACTTTATTACTTGACATTGATACACCTGTCTTGAGTGTGCTTTTAATTCAAGGTAAACACTTTCTTACTTTGTGTTTTATCTTTTATTATTTCAATATGCTTGTACACTTTTTTTATGAAATCTTTAAACAACAATTTTAACATATATTTCCAATTTAGGTAAACTCATATTTGATGAGAAGGATTTAGAATTGCAGTCGAACATCATCCTGATATCAGATGGTGGTTTACTGCAAATTGGTACAGAAGAAAAGCCATTCAAGCACAAGGCTATTTTGACACTCCATGGTCACTACAGAAGCAAAGAACTTCCTATATACGGCACTAAAGTGCTAGCTATAAGGAATGGAACCTTAGATCTTCATGGTATGCTTTAATTTTAACTAAATTTAAGGCTAACGATAAATAAGGATCGTTTGACATTTATATATTAACTACTTCCAATTGTTTATCTAGTTACTATAACAGAAGATCATAGGTAAGTGTATATTTCTCTAAAATCACAGTCTCTGAGTCATAGTCTTACAACAATAATAATCACAAATCTGAGGATTGAAGACATAAACAGTGATTAATATAAAAAAAATCATTAACAAAATCATGATATTTTCATTTTTTGTTTGTTTCTTTGTCTTGTTATCTGTACATATTCACTTGTAAACTTGAAACAACAAGTTTTTGTTTTAGATTAATGTTTCAACCTTTTTCTAATATTCATTAATAAAGCCACCACGGTGTCTGTTTTAACGATTGTATTATATATTCTTCTTTCTTGTTATCCGCTAATACCCATCCACTTGTCCCGCGAAACAGACCCGAAGGTAAAACAGTTTTACATATAGTGTAAATAATATTTATATAGTTTGTCGTTTATATGCTATGTCAATTTGGTTAGCTTTTTACTTTATAGGATGTGCAGTACCAATTACTTGGACACGTCTGTCATCAACAGCATTAGCGGGTGGTAATACAATTGAATTGATAGATATGATTGACTGGAATATTGGAGATGAAATTATTATTTCTACTTCTGGTCTCTACAAATCCCAACATGAAAGTGAAAAGAAAACTATATCTGCTATATCTGAAAACAAAATGACACTGACTTTAGACTCGCCTCTAAATGCAAACCACATTGGTGATGAAGAATATTTCAACGGAACATCGGTTCGATTAAGAGCGGAAGTTGGGCTTTTGACACACAACATAGTAGTTAGAGGGAACAGAAATTTTCAATGGACTGGAGTGGCCAAAAAGTGCAGACCAGGAACGCATAATGGTAATAGCTTTCTCATTTTCATAAAAATTTCGTTTGAAAAGAAAAATGCATCAACTAATAATTCATTTGAGTCTGAGCTTGGAATTTTGAATTGCAAAGGATAAAGTGATTAACTTCAACATCATCGAAAGTTGATGTTGAAGTTATATTTCGTGCTTGTGATTTCGGGGAGGGACTTAAAAATGCATTTGTGATGGACGGATGTTTTAGGTATATAAATTCGAGGTCACGAGTATTAACTTTCTATTTTTATATCTTAAACCTTTTTTGACAGTATAATAATGTTTCTTTTTAAAAATCATTTATTTGTAAATGTTTTCTAGATGATTACATACCTCGAACTTGTTTTCACGGACGTCTTAGTGAAGAAGCAGGAAGTAGCCAGTTTGGTGTTATCATTGTCGTTCATGCCGCAAAGTACAACACACTTTTGGCTCGGCTTCGAATTTCATATACTGAAATAACATTTGCTGGTCAAGCATATAGACAAGGCAGACATCCGGTATTTTTCCACTTGAATGGTAACATGTCTACAAGCTATTTAAGAGGATGCAGTATCCATGGAACATTCAACAGGGCAATAACCATTCAAGATTCAAACAATATACTTGTAGAGAAAACGGTAATATATGACATTTTGGGAAGTGGTATTGTCTTAGAGGACGGTGTCGAAACTGGAAACCATTTCCAACACAATTTAGTGGTATATGTTAGAAGTAGCTCATGTTTATTTCATGGAGATTCCATACCAGCCTCGTTCTTGATAACAAATCCAGACAACGTGTTACAGCATAATGCTGTAGCTGGTGGAAGTCATTATGGTTACTGGTATAAAATTAAAAATAAGCCAAGCGGTATCTCTTTCAAAAAACAAGTATACCCGTCACAAATTCCCTTAGGAATTTTCAAAAATAACTCTGCACACTCGTTCAGAAGATACGGTCTTTGGATATTCAAAGACTATTTTCCATTGAATTCAAATATAGAGTCAACAAGTTTTGAAGGTTTTGTTTCTTGGAATAATGAAAAAGGAGCCGTGGTAGTTAATTCTAGCCCAATGAATTTCATAAACTTTGTTTTCGTCCAGAATAAAGTGGCTGGATACGAGGGCAAACTGTTTCATGATATGCCTTATTACGTGAATGATTCAACCACTTTTAAGGGCGGTTTGGTAGTAGGAACAACAAATTTACAGCCAGATTATATTCAAGGATGCACAAAAACCGGTTTGATCTTACCGTATGGTAGAGGTTATAGATTATCAAACGTAAGCTTCATTAATTTTGCTAGTTCTAGTTGTGCAGCGGTACGATGGGTAAGACTTAGAGAGTGTTCATGGCTTTGTGGAGGTTATACATACTACACTGATCAACTTAGATTTATCAATGCTCCAAACAAAGCTGTATACGAGTGGGAATGGGAGGGAATTATTTTTGACATGGATGGAACAGCTGCGGGAAAATCGGCAAATTCGACTGTCTTACCGACCTCAGGAAGTGTCCCCAATGATTGTGAAATAGACACAGAATTTGGTGCGGGTATTGAGGCCAGTGTCTGTCCTCCTCAACACAAATGGCATAGATTTGCCTTTCATCGTGTTTACCCTGAACAATTGAGAGGAAGACACTTCATTATTGCCAATGAATATGGAAATAGTTCTGTTAGGTTTGCAAATGATCGACTGACTCACGACAATGGCTGGATGTGCGCTTTGCTCAGTGGAAGTACATATACAGTTTATTTCGAGCCGGAAGAAAGAAGAAACAATCTCAGCTTCTCGGGATTATTATATGATTTTCGGGTTTGTTTCATATTAATGGTATTTGAAATAACAGAACAGTTGTAAATATTTACCTCTTCAAATCAAGCAGTATAAGAAGCAGTCATACATTCATTTATAGCATCTAAAATATGTTAGACCTGCCAATTTGTCGTATTTTGTATCTTATTTTAAGACACTGAGCCAATTATTACAAGGTTATACCTAGCTGTGTTTGTTTAATTTATAACTAGTTGATGTCTTTCAGGTTGTTTCGAACCTGTCATTATCCTTTAGTTGATAATACAAATGCTAATAACTTTACCCGGCAATTAACTGACAACAATTTCATATTTGAATTAGAGAACGTCTTTGTAGACATTTTTATAATTGTCAGGTGCATGTTATGCCTAGCGAATGTATCACTTTTAATCTTTTAATGTAGACGCTATTTTCTGAAAACAAATACACACATGTTTAAGGATTGATCATTTTCAGGTTGGAGAATACATCATTTTTAAAATTAAAGTGAACGATTTTCCGGACCGGTTTGAAGTAAACAGTATAGAAAAAAATATGACCTTCGATGGCATCAACGTAACTGAGGGTGTCACTGGCGATTGGGAGTGGAATAAAATTACCAAAGAAATTTCATTTTTAGGTAAAACAATGTTTAAGCATATAATTTTAAAGCATACGAGTTTAATGCTTTCAAAACAAGGCTTTTACCAACGATTGTTATTTAAGTACTTTGTGAGATCTGATATACTACAAACAATGGTTACCTAGCAATGCATTTATATAAATTTTGAAAATGAAAGTGATATACTTTTTTAATAATTCCTACAGCAAAATGTCATTTCAAAAACATATTTTCAGTAAAAGCTAGCCATACAGACTTCAAACACTCTGTCGACATACCAATTTCCCTGTTCATTCAGAAGTGCTTTTACAAGGACTGCATTCCACCTCCGCCACCTCCACCACCAGATGAAATCGCTCCAGCGAAAACTAGGCCACCCGGTTTTCAATATTGGCACGATCACACAATATGGAATCTTACCTCTGATGGGTATATGACGAATGTCGGTGAATTCGGAGAAAGAATACCACAAGACTACGAGGACGTCAGAATATTATTTAGTAAATATTGCTTAAAATAACACATTTTGTAACGTTATGCATCCTTTCCTCGGATAGGATATCTGTTGAATATGCTTATTTTTGAAGAACTGGTACATTTAAGAAAACAAAAACAGAAAAAAGCAAGACTTATACTGTCGATTTTTAGATCTCTCGCATACTTATATCCGGCGTAAACATTTTTTAGATTATCATATATTCTGAAGATATTCATTATAAGGCAAGGCAAAACCGAGGTAATGCATTAAGCGGTATTGCTAACATGACTCAATTAGTACTGATGACATTTATTTTAATTTTAAACAATAATAAATACTTTGCTTATACAATTAGTTTTAACTGTTTCTAGCTTCAAAATTATATGATTTTAATAATGATAGTTGCGAAAGCAGATATATAAACATAAGGCCAATATGTATACAATTATATATCCCCACATGTTCCGTCAGCCATTAAAGAAAGTTTAAAAGAAATTCTGCCCGTAGCAAAATATTTGACCTATAAACATATAGGCCATTTTGGCATTTACCTTTAAAAATAACATAGTATGCAAAACTCTATTGTTGCCTTCCAATAGATTCAGATATATCATTTTGTGTGCTACATATTTGTCCAATAAACTTCAACACTATATGATATATTGTCTCTAAATAGAAGAATATAGCAAAAAGCTAAAACGAGGAACAAAAGGAGAACACTGTATGTAATTTTGTTTAATGCATTGAAAAGCAGTGCTTGAAGTATCCTACATATCTTCTGAGACAATGATTCATGCGTAAGGTGCATAAGGTTAATTTCAGATAAAATTGTTACGTTGCGCGTTCTATCCGACCTATTTCTACTGTCACACTTTTAGTACAAGTTCTTAATACTGGTTATAAATAATGATAGCATTTTGGTAGCTTTATTTAACAGCAACATGAATGTTACGTAATTATTTGGGCAGTTGCATTGTACAATATTTTCTCTTATTACTTTGGCAAATCTGAGGAGCGAACTTAGTAAGAATCACATTGTAACATTTATGCAGAGTATGTCATTTTAATCCATGAATTTAGGACATATTTAGTTTTGTATTGTTTGGATATTGCTCAAACAAACTCAAAGTTATGTTTTAAATAATCATTTTCATATCTACTCAAACTGATGAGGGACTATTTAACATAGCAAAAATTTCGAAAGCAGCTAATTTTCCCAAATATCTGGAATAAGAGAGTTTCTGGTTTAGCATTTAATGAGCAATTTAATTTGATGATTTTAGACACATGGGTGTTAGTCAACAGAACTGACATACATAAGATTGCCACACTCCTTCTGGAAGGTGTACTCGAGTTTGCGAACATCCCCGGTGCTGTCTTTGATATCGAAGCGGATTTCGTAATAATTAAGGGAGGCCGGCTCATAATTGGATGGCCAAATGATCCATTTGATGGTATTGCAAATATAAGACTTCGAGGAACTCAATCGTCACCACATTTTCATGTTGAATCTGGATATACTGTCGGACCAAAATCTATCGGTAACATATTTGCCTACATTCTTCACCTGCTTTGATATTCTTACCTATTCTTCCTCTCCCTCATCAAAAGAAGCGTTTTACTGCACTGTTTCTGTCGGTCTGTCCGTCTGTTAATGCATCTGTCCACCGGTAGACCATGTGATTTACCGATCGAAAACTGAATAAAGATCAATAACTGAATAAAAAAGCAACCTCAAGACTAAATATATATTTTTCAGTAATGGGATACCATTTTTTTTTTGTCTGTTTTACACATAGCAATTTTACTTCGTTTTTATATGCAACAAAAGGACTTTTTATCTATTTTCATTATTTGTTTTTTTTTCATGCATATTCAAATCACATTTGTTTATGTTATTAGTCTCACCGATTTACAAAACATTAAATATAACAGTATATAATATTCAAATAAAGCCATAAAGTATACTAAAATATTCATTTGATAGTCATGATTGAGGTAACTTCGATTTAGGTTTTCGAAGGTTAAAGTGATTATTTTTAAGGTGTAATTTAGCATAATTAGCCTTTACTGTTATGGGACCTCATTGTTTGAAATAAAAGAACAATTTAATATCATTATAACCTTATTTTGTAACAGGAGTTTTTGGTGGTTTGGACCTCATCGGGAAGGACTTTGGAATAACCTGGACTGAACTTGCAACGACAGCGCATGTAGGATCAAAAATGATCAAGCTGAAAGATCCTGTAAAATGGGCTTCTGGGAATGAGATTATGATAAGCGCTACCAGCTTTAGTTCGCAGCAAACAGAGACCTTTAGCATTATTTCAATTAATCCGGACAATGTTACTTTGATACTGAACGGTTCAATCAGTTTTAAACATATCGGTAAAAGGACTAAATATATATAGTCAAACATTTAAAATTGTTTATCGTTTAACGGCGATATTTTGTTTAAATACATTTTAATTATCAGAGAAGCAATTTACTTAATGTCCGATCACAATGAATAGAGCATTTGATAATGAATACGTGTGAAGGGATAGCTGGTCTGAATAAGTATGACCCGTATTAAATGAAAACATTATAAATCATTGTTGCAGCAACATCATTGCTTTGTATAATCTTGAAATCCTGATTTCTTTTCTTGATAATATGTGTTTTTTCTCCAGTACATACAGAACATTTTCCTGATGGACGCAACGTTTCTATAGGTGCAGTCGTTGGTCTTTTGACCCGAAACATAAAGATCATGGGTCAAGATTCTAATTCTATACATGCAAAATCATTTGGAGCTCGAGTGCACGTTGGACGGATAATTGGTAAACAATGGATATATACGGGTTTGTATTCCATTTAGATATTCAGTTATTTAATTCTAATATATGTGTCGTTGTAACTGTTCATCCGACACTGCTGCTACTAAATTAATAAGGCTTTATTATTTCTTTCCATTCAATGTTTATGTAAAGCAATGGCCTCTCACCTCACGAGCAGACTCAGTCCTACCGAGTATGTTATTATTTTGCTTGATTGCATTCTATGTTTCCAAAGTAACTTATTACAAATTTTATTAACTATTTAAACAACAATCTTTAAGTGCCGTGTGGCGGTTGTGAAAAAGTCTTCTCGTACATGAATTGAGTGTTGCTATATTTTCTGGTATTGAAATCATAGAGTCCATTCAATGTACATATCGAGGGTTCAACGCAATAAGGGCGTATCTACATATAGTTATTATATGTAGATACGCCCTTATTGCGTTGAACCCTCGATATATGAGATAGAATAATTTTGTGCTAGGGAGCGTAAGGAGTGTTGCACTTTTCATTAGTTCTAACGAACAAATTCAGTCTGCTGTTATTATGCTTCCAACGGAACTTCTTTTAGATTTTATTTTCAATGACAGGGTATGCACGATTAGTGAACGTTGAATTTTACAATACTGGTATATGTGATTCCCGAGATTTACAGATGTACGAGCGGGAATTTTCTATTACGTTTGCCAATGTCGGACAAGTTACCGTTCGGAAACCTTCTGTTGTCACAAAATGCTCATTTCATCACGGCTTTAACACAGCAGTTGTAGCGTTGGGTATTGGAAATCTAAATGTAACAGATAACGTTATATTTGGCCGTTATGGACATGGTATATAAACCCTTTCATATTTTTTTTGTCTGATTCTGACATTAAACGCATCAAATAAATATATATACATGTATATGACAACATCAGTTTTTATTGTTTTTACACTTTAGAATTTAAAACAGACTAAAGTTATATGTTATAAAACTTTGTTGTCACCTTACTTTGAATTATTCATTTCCTGTCTTGATAATGGCATTATTGTCTGAAAGAATCATTCTAATTAACATAATTTTTGCTTCAAAATAGATCAGCTCGCACACTTAGCTCAGAAGGGGGGTCCGCACATCGACGGATCTCGGGGTCATGAGTTCGAGCCCTGGGCGAGGTGTATATTCTCCATCACGATTTGATAAAATACATTGCGTCTAAAATCATTAGTCCTCCACCTCTGATTCATGTGGGGAGGTTGCAGTTTTTGCGGATAACAGGTTTGTACTGGTGCGGAATCAGTGTTAAGGTTAACTGCCCGCCGCTAAATAACTGAATATTGTTGAATAACGGCGTATCCCTCCACCCCCCCCCCCCCCCCCCCCCCCCCCCCCCCCCCCCCCCCCCCCCAAAAAAAAAAAAATAGATCATGAATTGTAAACAAATATGATATATATATTTTCAAAACCAGCATTTTTATGGAGCCCGGTTTTTGTGTGTGTGTGCGTCCGTGCGTCCGTCCGATTTTGTCCGGACCATAACTTTGACTTGCATTGAATAATCTTGTTTATATTTGGCGCGAATGTTTACCTCAATGAGAAGGCTTGTCATGCGCAAACCCCATGTTCCTATCTCAAAGGTCAAGATCACAGTTGCAGGTCAAGGTGAAATTGAAGTTTGTCCGGAGTATAACTTTGATATGCATAAACCAAATTTATTTATATTTTGTATGAATGTTTACCTCTATAAGAAGGCGTGCAATGCGCAAACCCCATGTTCTTGTCTCATTGGTCAAGTCACAGTTTGAGGTCAAAGGTCAAATTTAAGCTTTTTGTTCGGAGCATTTCTTCTTCATGCATGGTGGGATTTTGATGTAACTTAGCATGAATGTTCATTTAATTAGACAGGGTGTCATGCGCAAAACCCAGGTCCCTAGGTCAAAGGTCAATGTCACACTAAGAGGCCAAAGGTCAGATACAAGAATGACAATGTCTGGAGCATGTCTTCTTCATGCATAAGAGGACTTTGATGTTACTTGATTGTTATAAATAGCTGATAATGTAAATTTCTAATTACTGGCCGTAGGGAAAATTGAGACCACTTGTCTTTGGTACAAAATGCATGTTACATCTAATTTTTTGGTGTGTTTTGACCTACCCCTACCTGGTAAGGAGTTTTATGTGGACGTATATTATATATATATATATATATATATATATATATATATATATATATATATTTATCATTTGTTAAAAGATTATGTTACTATATTAGACAGCTCGCGGGCTCGACATTCTGTCCGCGGGCATGCAGAATGCATTTGTAGCTTCTAAAAAGCTTCTACTGCCTGCTGTAATCTATGTGGTGTATGTACACTTAAAAAGTGATATTTTGTTTTGTTTGTTTTGGGTTTAACGCCGATTTCCAACAGTACTTCACAACGGTGGGCAGTTTACCTGACCAGTGTTCCTGGATTCTGTACCAGTACAAACCTGTTCTCCGCAAGAAACTGAAATTTCAGCCTTTTTGGTATAACATAGTTTATAAATGCGACCGGCTTCATTAATCTTAGATATAAAAAGATACTTCATTGTCAACTTAATAAGACCAGCAGACACGGCGATACTTCAAATAAGCAGGTATTTAGGATGTATGGGAAGTTGTACACCGAAATTCCATATTGTTCCATTTTATAAAGCAAAAAACAGTAATTCCACCCTTCGAATGATGAAAGTAACCCAATTCATCAGCTTTAAAAACCATTCCTGAAGGCTAAATAATATTTATTATTTATATATTTAGAAACTGCAACTACAAAACACGCTCATACTTTATGTTACTGCAATGATGCAGATGACAGTTTTTTTAATATACGATGTCATATACATAATCTCGTTGCATTATTAACATTCTCCATTACGACGTCATTCTTAACATTCTCCCTGAGATTAATATTACTGGTAAAACTGTTTAGGGTTTTAAGTCGTAATTGTATACTTTTATATTACGTAATACCAAACAAGTATAATATAGAATTAATCTCAAGAATTCGTTGTGTTATATTAGTCATTAGATATAATGTACACCCGAACGATTTTATGAAAGAGACAATTTCAGTCACTGGGTGAAGCAAATCTTTGCAAGATGATTTGACAGAAAAGAATTTGTACGATTGTTATTTAATTCAAGCGTGTGAGCTTTGAAAAATGTGCAAAAAAGCATCTTTTAGACCTACTTAAAGTTAATTTTCTTGGTATGTTTGTTTTGGGTTCAACGCCAGTATTCTGTGCCAGTCCAAACCTGATTTCCAAAAGTAAATGCCAATTTCCTCACACGAATGTGAGGACGTATGATTTCAGACGCAAAGTAATTTAAAAGTCGTCACGTAGATTAAACGCCTTGCCCGGTGATCGAACTCGAGACATCTTCGATCCCCCTACGGAGCTAAGTGTGCGAGCTTATCAACGTTTTTAGTGCCGCCTAATAATAGATGAATATGATGTTTTATATAGTCTTACTTTTATACTTTATAAACGCTTTAGGCTTTGTAACAGCATCTGAAAACACTCGAGTTATTAATAATATGATAGTTGCTACAAAAGAAAATGGCATTGAAGCAACTGGAGCAGCAAGCCTTACTCTACAAGACAACATTGTAATCGGGTCAGGAAAAATTGGTTATCACATACCATCTGAAAATTGTGCTGAAACGAGATATCGAGATAATAAAATGTACGGCAACGTTATTGGAGTCTTTTCGCGCGATCACGTGCATTCAGACAACTGCATTAAGATCAATGGTTTTACAGGCTGGAAGAATGCTGACATTGGAATATTTTATATTGGGCACGCGGGTGTAATCTTCGAGCATAATATACTGATTGAGAATCAAATTGGTGCTTTCATCAAAAGTTACTCATTTAAACCAGTCTATGAACATGTTTTTGCAACTATACGAAATTCAACATTTATTGGACAGACGTCGTCGTTTGATTGTTTAAATGATAGGATTGTACCGGGTATGAGAAATAGTATTTCATTACGTACAGTTAGTCTTAGACTGTTAAATTCAAATAAAATGTATGGAATCGTTTTTCCGCATCTCAGGTCCATTGGTGCAATTACAAGAATGATGGACGTCACATTTTCAAAATATAGCATGACAGATTGTAATGGCAACTTTGCTATAACAACAAATATAGAAAACAGTAACGGTCATGCTCCAATCAATTCTGAAGACATCACAGTTTATGATGTTGAACATTCTAACAAAATCATACTACAAAGAGCAGACAAGTAAGTAATTTTGGTCACATCATTGAGGTATAAAATCACGACGCTTCCTTTTTTATTCAGGTTTAATGCTAAAGCCATTGTCACTGTGTCATTTAAGTTTAAAATGTGGAAATTGACTGTTTTATTATCTCATTCGAGAAAATCGACGACATAGAACCCTCTCAAAAACATTTATGACATCAACTATATTAACCTTTGAGATATAAATAAAGTGTTATTTCTAACTGAAAATGTGTATGCTTTTTTGTTGCAAGTGAATCTTATTTGGCCGTTTTAAAAATTAGAAAACTGACCGTTCTCGCTTCTGTAATTTTCTTTAAACATTAACTGTCTTTATCTTGTGGCCAATATTTCACAACTGCAAACACTACCAATGATTGTTTTCAGGAATTATATAAAAAGGTCATTTTATTAGTATCTTTTGTTTAGTTCACTTTTGATTTAAATCGATCCTTTTCAGTGAGCGCGGAGATCATTGTGTCAGACTAAATTGCGACGCTTTTAAGTATGTTGTCTTTAGAGATTTAGATGGCTCGTTTCTCGGGCACACTGGATCCGTAGTTCCAGAATCAGAGTATGTTAATCACTTTGCAATACTTTTCATCAGTAATGATTTGTCATGTAATTTCTTTTGACATTAATGTTTTTCGTGATTCATTGCTTAATACGTCTTTTTTTGTAAACCTACACGCCACACCAGCATGTAGCTGATGTTTTGTTTTTTGGGGTTTTTTTGGAGTGAAGAATTTTCTATCAGTTGTAGAAATGTAACTAAGAAGGTGGTTCTTGTAATAATTATCGAATAATTATTATTTTTTATTCTGGTATCAAGGAAATATATTTTGTCAATACGAATAGTCGATATTCTTATGTTTGTCATTATATGAAATGTAAAAGATGCCATTTTAAATTTCGACTCCTACCAGGTATGGAAGAATTGATGAATGTAGAATCCCAAGAGAAATGATGACCATGCCAAACGGGACAATGATTCCTTTCAAACAACTTGTTCGTGAGCAAGGTATGACGACTGTTCTGTAATATCATTTAAATTATTTTCTGTAAACAGCCCAACGTGTTTTCTTCTCTTCTATGTAATGCATTTGAAACAGGTTTTTGATAATATACATAATCATACATTTAGCTTTATTGTAGAGGCTACATTTAATACCGTCTACCAAAAACATAATTATGTGACAATATATAATTCAACAGAAGAGGACGATATAAACCGAACCGATTGAAAACCAACATTACTTTCTTCCGACGAATAGTGCTTTTTATCCGTTAATTTAGTCGACAAGACTTATTTTATTTCAAAATAGAAAAATGTTAAGATCTTTTTGTGGGAATCACATATCTATACATATAATGTCAAAATACATCTTCAGTTCCATGACGTCGTTCCACGTTTCATTTGTATTTATGTTATTCATGTTAATTTTGTAAAATCCTCCTGTTAGGATACTAAAGTAAAACGCATTGACAATAGGATTTTGCCTTCTGTGTTGGACTTGACAGCGTACAAATAAGTGTTGCGGCGTTCGATTAAGTTACTTTTATTTAATTGAAATTGAGAAATGGCAAGCAAAAGCGTAAGTGACAATATATTTTGGTGTGACATGACACGACAAAGTATATTTATGCACAATGTAAAAGACCTTTTTACTTCAAAAATATTCTACACCAATGCCAATTATTGTTTACTGGTCTAGTCCGAAAGGAAATGTGACTTTTGATAAAAAAAACTACTAATACACCCGAGAAATGTAAAAATGCCTTACTCATGTATGGCAGCTATTTCATTTCTGAAACTTTTACTCACACTTGATCCATTACGGTAGTTTCCGATGTAATATTTGAAGAGCGATTTGTACACGTACGAGTTATGCTTTATAGCAAATCATACACAATTTACAGCGCGCATTTCAAAAATTTAATGGTGAAGTTGAATAATATAGGCTGAAGAACAGCTTTCTTCCATTTCTTTCTATGAATTTGATAGAAATGACAAATTTAATGTAATTTTGCTTACGATATAGATAAAACACAAAAGTATCAATTCTTAAACGTTTCGTATGTATTTTATATACAGAAACTTCATATTTGTAGCTTAACGATTTCTCAATTTTAGCAGTATGCGGTAAATATTAGCATGTCTTAGAGTTTAGATATATACTTTGTATGCAGACCAAGTTGGAAATGACAAAAAAGGACAAAGCTTTGCTACATTTAGGATAACTTGTTCATAATAGGGTCACTACAGCTATTTCTGGCACCATTTCACACGTTGTCCTTAGAAACTGTTGGTATTAAGCCAATACCACTAAATTAAGTATAAAAGTGCACTATTATTTATTAAAACAGCTTCATAAAATAAACAAAATGTACCACTAGTTTAATCATTCAAGTGCTATAATTTTTATATTCGTAGGGATCGTCCGTAATGATAATTGCATATATCAGACGACCTGGCAAGCATACGAGTGTTTTAGTGGTCTGAACTACAAATTCATCAGCATTCAAAGCGTGGATCAAGACGCGGGGTATCGTCAGGTTTCTCCAGTTGCCATGCTTAGCGATGGCTATCTTGACTTAATAGACGTACCACAAGATCACATAAGGTGTAAATTTTACACGTGCCGGCAGCGAAAATCTTCATTTGTGGCGATGGTTGTCATGGGTATATTGTTAAATTTGTCTTCTTTTAAGATTTAACAGAAATACATTCTTGAAACAATATACTCGTATTTCATGTACTTCAATAAAGTTTTTCAATTTCATATTTTATGTTCTAGTCTTCAATTTCAAAAGTTAGACTTCCATTTTTACTAAGACATGAATAAAGTCTGACAGTATCTTGCATGAATGGATTTGTTGACTTATCAAAGAGGTTGTCAAATTTACATTTTGTACATAAATGTTGCAGAAAAAAGACACATATAAAAACAAATTTAAATATTTCAGATAAAGATTACCTCGTGCATTTCACAGGCACAACACCAAGACATATGCGATATAGACTTTTCAATGCAAATGCGGACGAAGGTTTTAAATTGACTGTTTGGTATTCGAGACCTAATAGGCTAGATGTTTTTGTGGACGACAAGTTTGTAATCGCAACTAATGCTAAAATTGACCGGTTTGATAGATATATCATAAGTATGCCAAAAGGTAAATCGTAAGGTTGCATAAATATTTTCATTATTGTGGAATGCGCCTTTTAAAGGTTCCTATTATTTTTTAACATAGAATTTAGCATACACGTATTCCCAAATTAAAGAATCTGTTACAAATTTAGATATTTCTGTTACATTTCCTCTGAAAGACACATTTATTGACGTTGAATTTTAGAGAACCTCGGACACATTTTCGTAAATCGTACTATTCAGTAAACAAGTATCAAACTCCTTAATAGTCATTATATTTTCATATAAAACGTTTTTAAAGCGGTATAAAACTTAGGGAGATAGTTTTTACGTGCAAGGTGACATAAACAACAAAGAAGAGAGACAGAAAAGATGTTCAGTTTTGAATAAAATGTTCACATAAGCGTATTCTAGTCAGTTTTGTTACAGCTGTTTTAAAGTGAAATGTATTTGTTTAAACCCTTTTTTCAAATACTCCCCTTCAATATGTAGGTAATGAGTTCGAACCGCGGATCACTGATACAGCGGGTACGAACTTTTTCGATAGAAATCGTGGTGAAATTACAATCATCATCAAAGGAAATGTAAGAATTGACGTGAGGACGCAGAATACAATTATTGTCTCATTCGGCATACCTGCATTAACTTTGGAAGACTTCTATGGCAAGAATATCGTTGAAAATTTGGCAGCATTTTTTGACATACCATTGACAAAGGTCAGAATAGCAAGGACTGTCAATGAACAAACGGGAACACGTCGGAAAAGATTCGATTCCAATATGATAATGGAGATTGAAATAGGAGATGAGCCTGTTACAGGTAACTCTCTAGTTAGTTTTTCTGTTGTACTATATTAGAACTGTTTAGTTTGGTGTTTATGTTGTGTATTCATTTATTATAATTTGTTTTAAATACAATTATATTGTCGTTTACTTACGACAAATAAAAAAAACACCTAATGTTAATGTGGAAAATGGGCCTTGTAGCTAGGACATTAAGGACTTTACACTAATAAGTTTCCTGTACATCACTTACAGACATAATGTAAATAGTTTTAAGAGAACAATTCATCCAAAAAATATTGATGACTTGTAAAATATGACGACGGTTTACCAATGACACAGGTAGTGTCTATAAAGTAGAAAGAATATGAGAAAAACTTCTATCATTGCAAAATATTTAAGATAAGTAACACTTACATGTTATGCAGTTCTGAATATTTCAAGTTTTGTCTCTGTTTCTGATACAAGGACTGTTTAAACCGCAATTAAAGTTATAATGATCTTTTTTAGATATAAATTCAACTTTACAAGACACAATTGAATTCTCAGACCTTGTCGTAATTGCATCAAACATTGTCAATGAATGTCAACTTGGAAATTTTTCCCAAGCACTGAACACCACAATTACCTGTGAGACAGTCGGCTTGCAGACTGATGAATTGGGTACCGGTTATATAATTTACAATGCAGTCCCGCCAGATTATTTGTTTTTCTTCGAAGAACCCGAGGCAGATTATGAAGATGCATTGCTAAAAACACAACCAAAAATTAGGGCCGCCGATATAAATGTAAGAACTGCAGACATTTGTTAATGTTTGAAGTATGCATTGAGTTTCTTATAAAGGGATCACAAATGTCAAATTGATATAGCTCGAAGGAAGCACAGTAAAAAGAGTGAAGACTACAAAACAAACGGTCGCGAGCATGATCTCATCGCTAAACGATATTTTCTTTGATTATTTGACAAAAGACAAAACGAATCAAGTGTTCATCCAGACTGATTCTTGTTGGGAAGTCATCATAATTTAAGTCGTTAGCACAGCTTTGGACTTAAGCAACTCTAGTTAAATGAACTAACTATATGACAGAGCATAATTAATATCAAACAAGCACTTAAACAAGTATTTATTGAAAATATATTGCAACATGCCCACATAAGTGTCTAGATTGAAATAGAAATAATTTCTAATGTAATTTTCTCTTTATATTTTGTGTTCAAGAACCAGCTGTATAACGTTGCTAAAACAATTGAAGTAAGTAGTCTGTTTTTTATGTTTTCTAACGGCGTGTTACGAATTCTATTACAGCACAATGTTGTACCCTACCTTGGAACGATCGAATATCCCTGGCAGATGACGGTTAGTTTGAGAGTTGACGGCACGGGACACAATGCGACAAAACTCACCGGAAACCTTTCGGTCAGTTCAACTGATGGGTGGTTTAACTATACCGACCTCGTAATTTCTCCGTTAGGATCAAATTTCATTTTGGACTTCAATGTAACTTATCCAGAAAATGCAAAGCATTTTACTCTAACATCTAGACGTTTCAATGTGTCTGCTCGACCGCTTAAGATAAATGTACGAAACGAAACTACAGGAATTGTATTTACTGGTGATATATTTGGAGCGACGCTTGAACTTTTGGATCAACGTACAGATGAGATCATTACAAACATTACATGGAGAGTGAGTTAATTATAGATTTAATTGTTTATTTGAAATGTATATATGTCTCAATGTTTCTTAGTGACGCAAACATTTAAACCCAAATCTTAAATAAGTGTGTTGTAAAGCAGTACTTTCGGAAGCATTAGATATTATTTAAATTTTAATGAGTACTCGACTAACCCAGTAAATTTAATTTCTAGATGTGTTCTAGAAGATTTCTGATAGGTGTACATTGAGTATCGATTTTAGTCGGATAAACAAATTAAGCAGATACGAATGTGAAAGCCATGAGAAATGAGTAAGATATAACTACTTTCAGCAACATATCTTATTATTCTATATCTATAATTTTATCTATTGAATCGTAAACGTTCATTTACAACACGTGACCGTAGTAAAGTATATTACCTTATTGGACGTACGTGCGTAAAAAAACTGTAATTGTTCGTATTTGGACAGTTTGAAATGTCACATAATAAAATAGCCTGACTTGAAATATGGAAGGCAAAAATAAAATATTCAGTGAATCTTTTTTTAGTTTTAACTAAAACAAAAACGATATAGCAAAATAAAAACTTTATTTAACAATGAACTGTAAAATACAAAATTTATTTGAACTCGTACCCAGCTTGGCATACCATACATGACTCATCTAGCGGCCATTTTTGTTTTTCCCAGCTGGGTACTCGTCCAAATATATCTCTGTATTGTACAGAACAATGTTGAATAACCTCATATTTTCTACATTATCATCACCAATAATGTATATTAATGATAGTAAATTTATATTTACCCGTCAGTAATATTTTTTATTACTGCTTTTTGATACTGTTAATTCCTGAGCCATAACCGCAATAACTGAATGCATTCTTGTCTTAGAGCAGTGCCATCGATAGTAATGAATTTGCATAAAAAGAGTTATAAATTACATTTCTCTTATCATCGTATATAATGTACAGTACATGCATATATAACGACATTTCAGGCATGCGTTTTATAGATATAGATTCAAGACAGAATACATAAAAATGTTCGAGACCAAATGTTTATCATATTTCTTCAAATATTAAAATTTCTACCTTAACATGTGCGTGTAAGAGAAAGTGGTGTTTTTACATGAGGTGTACTATGGTTGAATACATATCGACGATTTTCTAATCTTCAAATTCAATTTCAATTCAAATTCAATGATATCTTGAAATCACCCGATACTCATTCAGCAACGGTCAGCGTGCATCAATTACTGTTTATATGTTGCATACACAAAAATCCGCTTCTACTTATACAATCATTTAGATATTGTTTTAAATCTGATTGTGATATGCAGTAAATGTTTTACATCTCTGTTGCAGCAACATAGTTGGTCAGCTGAAGTCGGCATGCTCAGTAGCTCGCCTTATGCAAATGTAACTGGTACATTCAACACGTCCTTTGATCCTGAGACCGGCCTGGCTATCTTTCCAAATCTGTCTTTCTCGGGGTTTGGTATATATTACCTAAAATTGATTGTTGTCTCTGATCCACCAGAATACAATCTGACTTTAAACCACAGAGTAACGATATCAAGTCTAAAGCATAGTAATTCGACCATAGAAGAAGTATGCGAAGTGAAGGTAAATGCACATACTTGCTTCTAGATTTCCTATGTGCATTGTATTAATTTACAAATTACATGTTGCTTAAATTTTATAAAAGAATTTATCTCTGTAGTTAGCTATAACGTGTGATATTCTATGTTACCAGCTTTCATCTTAAACAAGTTTGTTTTACAGTCCAGAAACCTTATCAGACATACAGCAGAAATTGTTTTAAGAAAAAGAAATTTCTTATTAAGGCTATCTGATTTGTTTTTGCCGAAAGCAAAACCATTTGATTTCTTTCATCAATTGACAATTCTAATTTCAGAACAGTAATACGGTTCTGAATATGTGGAAATAATTTAAGTATTACTCCATCTGAAAAATATATACTTTTGTAATCCAATCAATATTCAATTCAGTAAATACGCGATATCACATATTTGATCACTTGACCGCTCCATCAAAAATATACAATAGATATTTAGATTTAGAAGAAACGCACATGTTTCATGTGCTTTATTAAGGTAGCACTGAACACTTTTCATTTACGCGTAATGTCATTTAGACGCATATCCTGTAAGAATGCCTTGTAGCAGCAGGTAGTGCTGATGTTGTCAGAATATGTTATAACCCGAATATAAAGTGTTAACCGTCAACCTTGGGTCTTCCACCATGACAAAAAGCTTGAATGTCGCTATATGACCTAAAATTGTGTCAGTGTGATGTTAAACAAACTGAAACAAAACAAAATAAAGACACTGCGCCCCTGTATTTATTTGGGTTAATTCTGATAACAGACAGATTAAAAATAATAACACAATGTAATGACGCCAACTGATATTTGATAAGCTGGATAAACAAACGGACTGTACATTTCATTTGGCCATATGATTAAATACAAGAGGGCCATAAAGGTCCTGTATCGCTCACCTGACCTATAGATCTAAAGATCATCAAGATTAACATTCTGACCAAGTTTCATTAAGGTATGGTCATAAATGTGGCCCTAAAGTGTTAACTAGCTATTCCTTTGATTTGACCCTGTGACCTAGTTTTTGACCCGATACATTAAACAGATTCGAACTTGACCTAAATGTCATCAAGTTTAACATTCTGACTAAGTTTCATGAAGATACAGATATAAATGTGGCCTCTAGGGTGTTAACAGATTTTTACTATGATATGACCTGATGTTCTAGTTTTTGACCCCACCTGACCCAGATTTAAACTTAACCTAAAGATCATCAAGATTAACATTCTGACTAAGTTTCATTAAGATATACCCGGTACTCATAAATGTAGCCTCCAAAGTGTTAACTAGCTTTTCCTTTGATTTGACCCTGTGACCTAGTTTTTGACCCGACATAACTCAGATTCAAACTTGTCCTAAAGATTATAGAGTTTAACATTCTGACTAAGTTTCAAGAAGACACAGTCATAAATGTGGCCTCTAGAGTGTTAACAAGCTTTTCCTTTGATTTGACCTGGTGACCTAGTTTTTGACCCCGATTAACCCAGATTTTAAATTGAGTTATAGATTATCAAGATTAATATGTTGACCAAGTTTCTTTAAGATATAGTCATAAATGTGGCCTCTACAGTGTAAACTAGCTTTTCCTTTGATTTGACCGGGTGACCTAGTTTTTAATCCTACATGACCCAGATTCAAACTAGACCTTAAGATCATCAATATTAACATTCTGACTTTATTAAGGATAATACTCTGATAAGTTCATTAAGATTGAGCTAAAACTGTGACCTCTAGAGTGTTAACAAGCTTTTCCTTTGATTTGTCCTAGTGACCTAGTTTTTGACCCCAGATAATTTAATATCAAACTCTTTCAAGACGTTATTAAGGGCAATATTCTGACATAAGTTCATTAAGATTGCGACAAAAATGTGACTCCTAGAGTGTTAACAAGCTTTTCCTTTGATTTGGCCTGGTGACCTATTTTTTAACCCAAGATGACCCAATATCAAACTTGTCCAAAGATTTTATTGAGGGTAACATTCTGATAAAGTTTCATTAAGCTTAGGTCAAAATTATGACCTCTAGAGTGTTAACAAGCTTTTCCTTTGATTTGACCTGGTGACCTAGTTTTAGATCCCAGATGACCCAATATCAGACTCTTCCAATATTTTATTGAGGGTAACATTCTGACAAAATTTCATTAAGATTGGGCCAAAATTGTGACCTCTAGTGTGTTAACAGTCAAATTGTTGACGACGGACGGACGGACGACGGACACAGGGCGATCACTTAAGCTCACCTTTGAGCACTTCGTGCTCAGGTGAGCTAATTAATAAACCTACAACTATGAAAAGTTTCAGTAAAATCTACATTTTTATGTAAATCTTAATTTAAAACGCAAAAAGGTGGATGTTCTCCATTTTAGAAGCTCATTGTGATTATTTGCAATTACATTGAACATTTTAAGTATTTATGAAAATAACTTTACTTTAAAATTAGCTCTACTTAAACATTAAGAAGACTGCTAGTGAGTAGGTTATAGGAAAAAGATGTTTCCTTTTGTGAAGAAAGCACCAAACTTTGTATGCAACCATTTTGAAGTATGCTGAATCCAAAAAAAGGAGGAGACACGCAGATCGCTAATCCCAATTAGCTTAAAATGAGGCCCCAAAAAGGGACCTATATTTTATTTATTTTAATGATATATTTTTGAAAGCAATGTCCAAAAGGTTAATTAATAACCTAAATAAGTAACTATTATTGACATAATATTTATTTAGTTACATTTTATACACATTTAATATATAGGGCACTGACAAATGACATAGATGAGGCCCTAAAAGGGGCGAAATTGTTTAACAATTTCATTTACAGGATGACTTTATTTTTAAGTGTGAATATTATATCACTCAGGTAAAGTTTAACAAAACAAATTGTAGTATTTAATTATATCAAAATATTATTTAAACATTCTTTACATTTTGAGGTTCATTAAGGGTACTTTATAAAAACAAGTTGACATATACATTTGTACGTACATACTCAGTAATTCACATAATCGATTTGACAGTACTTTAATATAATACATGGGGTACCGAGAGTTCGATTTCCCTAGGAATATTATTATAAAGCATTCAAAAGAGCAGCTAAAGAAGGGGTTATTTTGTGTTTTTCTTGTATTTCAATATCTATAATTTAAATGCAGTCATGTATAACGTATTATACAAAACATAATTTATATGTTTTCCAAGACAATTAATGACTTCAAGGTAATGCATACGATCATCCTTATGCTTTCTTTACAACAAAAGAAAATGAAATGTGAATTAAATACATTGTTGTATTTATTATTGCTAATTTATACTATATTCAATGTTACTAATTTAGTTGAATTTTATTAAGAATTCAAGTTTTAGAATCAGTCTAAATTCCGCTTTCTTGAACAGAGCACTTGTATTGTATGATGGATTAACCTTTGTACGGTTTGAACCAACGACCTTCCTATTGGTCAGACAACACCTTTACCACTAGACGGTATCTCTTACTGAACCCTTCCACAGAGCTTATAACTTATAACTATAAACATTTGCAGTGATTCATTGCAGACGCCCCAAGAACGCAAATAGTTACAAATAAAAACTTGTTTTAAGATGAAATTATGATACAGAAATAAAGAAAGTCATGCCAAATAGAGTTGGATATAATTTTTTAAGGTAAAGATTAATCGATTAGTTTATAAACAATGTTTCCATAAAATATACTGAGCTACAATTTTATCTTGATAGTGTATTTTCTGTTTTAGGTTTCAAATCGGCCTAAATAATGATATCATGTATCTGATAAAGAAATGATCATTCAGAACATTGTACATGTGGGTCAGAGTTGAGTATACTCTGCATCTCGGTATAGCCGATGGAACTCATTCAGCATGAGTAAAATGACTATTGCAGGCCGTCCTAGTTATAATCATAGCTGATATGTGCTCTTTGTCCAATACAGTGTTAGGAATACCTCTCAGTAAGGCAATTATAATGCTTGTTTAGGGTTCATTTCAACCCTTTCAATATTTAACTAAAACTGTAATAGGTTTGTCTGTTTCACTCTCTAGCACACATCTCTTCAAAATGTCTAAGTATACAGGATCGGCTTAATACATTTATATCTGCCTTTGTATGTATTCTTGTAGTTACATTGATGAGTTCCTCCAATTTACAGCAGCTAATTATGAAGCGTATTACATAATCAAAGCCAAGTACCAGTTCTCTCTTTTTCCAGTTGACAGGATTAGCAATGTCAATGTATGCTATAAATGCCGGTTTATAACCTGCTTGATACAATGTTAATTGCAACATACGTGAACATCTCTAACGGGGTTGCTTTTAATACTTCTAATTGCTTAAGAAAATAATATATTTTCTGGCCTCATTTTGATATTTCTTTGCATGATAGAACAACCTATCCTTCCAGTTGTCATGTCTTGCGCTGCAAACGTATTGAGACAGTATCACAACCAGATAATGCATTATATAGAATGTTAGCTTTAAGTGTGTACCATGTCGCATACAAGTTAGTGCACCACATGTTGTAATTTCAAACTTTTGGAACAATACAACATGTCATGTTATAAACAAAGGTATCAAGCTGTAAGTCAGTAAATTGTGCCAGATAAAATTCTAGTTTCTAAAGAAAATAGACAGCATGAAAACATCTAAATTACCTCATGTTGACATTTGTAATATTTATATATGAAGCCATGTTTGGGAAGAGACATTAAGGTATGAACATACTAAATAGCCGGCCTTCTTTATTCTAGATAAAATAAACAAATTTCAAATGGCTACAGCACAGAGTAGGACCTGTTTAAAATGTCTATAGCTTACAATTTTACATTTTCCTATTGAATATTGTCAGTGCTGAATAAAAACATCAAAAGAAAATTGCGGGTAATGTACTTCAGTCAAACAAACCAACTACAGTACCAAGTAAAAATGATACCCCAAATTGTATGACCTACATTTCAGTTAATAGATCTGTCATGCTATCATATTATTGCGAAAATGCTTCCTATATGCTAAGGAAAGATCTGTTATGTAATTTCAGCAAAAAAAAAATGTAAAAAAGGAACGAAAAAAACTTTACAGAGCAAAGAAGGAGAACTCTTTGAATGTGTCATTTTGCGACTACCATGATTTTTTTTTCGCGTCAGTTTTCTATTTAGTGTCTGTATACCTTACTTGTGACACTTGCATTGCTTAATTCTGTTAAATCTTGATTGAAAAGTAATGACACTTGACTTTCATTGACATGTACACTTCATAGAACCAATTAAATGCCAGTGCAATAACACATTCATGTATAAGAAATATAAATTTGTCAAACAAATGTATAAGAGAAGTGCTGGGATACCTATTACAATTCCAGGATATATATTAAAAGGGTGTAAATATCAGTTTCGTTTATTCTACGGGTATTTGGATGAGTCATTTGATTTGAAAACATAACCACGTCATATACATATAACATACAAAAATGATCTATTGAAGGGTCTCTTTTTTATATATAAATCTATTGCCCTAATACTTACAGATATAAAGGTAACCTCGTGGACCTAAACATGTAATATGTTTTATTTTTTTTTATATGTTATACATAAGATCCATGAATTCTGTATCTTTACTTATGTTAAGTTCAGTAATATGATATTTTTTAAAATTTAACGATTGAAATAAATTAATTTACCCTTAAAATGTGATTTTTAACAATTTCCCCTTTAAGGACCTCATATTATTTTTCCTGAATCTTGTATATTGAATGTGTATAAAATGTAATTGAATAAGTTTTGTGTCTAGGGTTATGATTGGTGAAGGTCATGAATTAACATTTTTAAAATTGTTCTAGATATTTTTAATTGAAATAAATAAAAGGTAGTTCCCCTTTGGGGCCTCATGTTTTAGTCTATCTAAGCCTACAAATCGTATATGTAGTCCATTTCCGATCCAGTATACTTTGTAATATGTAAATTCAAACTTTCAGCCTTTCTTCATAAGAAACATCTTTTTACACGCAGTTGTGAAATTAAACATACAGTAAAAATAAGATTACCTCCCATTTTAGTATGTGTCTTGAGAAATAAGAGTAGTTGGCAGTAAACTTTGTATATTTGTCAAAACCAAATGGTTGTTTGTCTATGCTAGTGATATGTCATCCATGTTTAGATCATATGAAACATTATTTCATAGATAAATTTCAATTTAAAGGAAGAATTATTTTTTTCCAAGACATTTTTACCTCCCTTTTGTAAATTGATTTAAAAGGAGGTTCCAGGGCAGATATATATTTGTAGGATTTCGGATACCTTAAAGTAATTTCATGCAAAATTTGGTGCTTTCTTCACAAACGGGAACATCTTTGCCATTTTTTGTTCCATATCTTACTCACTATACACATCAAACAAGTTTATTTAGACTGGAAAATAATCGCTGGATTATATAAAACAGACGTACGTACATTGTATTTATTGCAGATTTTTTTGCAGTTCTGAATATTCTGCGGGAGTTTTTCTTAATAACAAAGCTGAGTGATAAGTACACATTTTGTCATATTTTATGTACATTAATTATGCTATTACTTAATTTATGTCATATTGACCATTTTAGGTCAAACTGGACGAAGATTTCAAAGATGTTTTGCCAACATTTGACAAACAAAATGAATTTGAGCAGAAGATTTTGACCGAATATGCCAACACCTGGACAGATGTTCAGTTGCTTAATGGCTCTGTAAATGAAGGTACACTATCTTATAAGTTTTATACAAACAAATTTGTATCGTCAATATAATTGTACAATTGACAAATTTAAAGACAGCGTAAGATACAATTGGCAAAAATTGTGAACGTATTTTTAGGAAGGCACAATAAAAGCGACAAACCCACACAAAGGTGTTTCAAAAAATCAGACTTCTGCTATGTTGACCCATATGCCGCATATTCGATTTTTCTCTATCCAAATAAATCCCACACATTTTCCGCACTAGTCTTCCCCCAAAATCACATCAAGTACAGCGTGTCAGTTAAAAATAGCAGCGTTACAAGCGGTTAAAATAGGCTAAATGTATACTAACAAGACTACAAATAATCATACTTAGTTACTTACCAGTTGCTATTTAATTTGACTTTGGTAAATAATCTTCGTGTGCCATAGCTGCTTGTTTATATTCGGATATTTTTCGGATTTTATCACTACGCTTGAAATACGTAAATTGTCTCCGCCAATGAAAACGTTCTTTTCAACTACCGTCTTGTCATCGATAATCATGGTAGGCGAAGGTAATTTGCGAAAGCGAAAAAGTTAAATAGCGAATCTGTAAGTAACAAAGTAAGATAGAACCTGATTTTCGGTCTTGTTAGTTTGCATTTAAAGGTTATAACGTTATTTTTACCTGGCATTGTGAGCTTGTGTTGGGATTACTCGGATCGAGAAAACACTGCGGTTTTTACGCCGTTGTTCGCTCGTAAACGGTTTGCAACTGAGCTTTGAAGTAAGATTATTCTGAAAGAGTATTCACTTGCCCAAAATACGGCCAGTAATTTGTAAAGAAACAATTTTGGAAAACAGAACGAACCTTAAAACAATGTACATGTACATGTCAAAATGCTTAAAATGACCTTTCTAATGGCTCATTGTCACAGTCGCAAAAAAAAATCAAAATGACTTATAGGATTTTTTTCCTTAGAAAACATAATAACTGTTATATATTTAAGTTTATATTGTTTATGGACCCATACTGTATCCAAGGTACGTTTTTATCCGGTACGAGAGTGGCTCTTACCTAAATAAGGCAAAATAAATCGTGCTGATTTCCCAGATCGATAGACGAGTATATAAATTGACCCATCAAACTACTTGCGTATGTTTTATTTGCTGCCCTCGTGATGATGGTAACGTCTAAAATGTACTGTCGCGTCTCGTTCTATGTGTATCAATATTTACAAAATAAGGTGATGTAACGATGTATAAAAATTCATGAGAAAAACTGCCCAAAAAATCGAATGTTCACGCAATTCTGAAAACTATAAACTGGTAAACCATTGTGTTTCATATGAATCATTTGCAGTCGCTTTAAATACCTAAAACAGTGTCAAAATATGTTGAACGCAGAAGCTGTGATATTGTTTTACTTTACATCATTTCAGGAAGTATTGTTGTCACATATGAATTTGCTGGTTCAAGATCAGCCATCAACTCCACACTGTATGGAATTTGCAGTGAAATAGCAAATGGCACAATCTACAACTTCGACAACAAAACCTTTAAGCTTGCACCTTACATGACTGTTAACAACTCAGCATTCTATGGCGTCAATTGTGGAGAAATCGTAAGAAAACTTGTACAACTTTACAAATTTTCTTTTTTCTTTTACTTTTCCGATAGTGTTATAAAAAGACAATGCATACTTCCTTAAAGTTATAATCCTGTTAAAAGTCACCGTTAAAATAAAGCAAATAATCTGTAGATTTGTAGGAAATAGTCTAATGAACAAATTCGCCCGTTAGTTTGACTTGAATGGCCAAATAATGTTGAGATATGAATGTATAAAAAACCATGAAATATTAAGGACCAGTGGTCATTTTTCACTCGACAGGCTTCGCCGAATTCTATAAACCAACGAAGGCAGTGTCACGTGACCAAAATTTAAACAATACATTAATGTTATAAAATTAAGCTTATTGTTAAATAAAAGGAAAGTCAGTTTACCAGAAAATGCGATAGGAATGTGCTAGACGTGTTGTTGTTTCTTAAAATAGATTAGAGTGGTTCTTTGTACGGTCCCGTACGAAAAATCATTTAACGTGGCTCGTATTACGGTCCCGTATGTTTCACAATCAATTTGCCTACATCTTCACAGCAGTCCCTAGCTAAAAGTTCAGCTCAGAGATGTTTATACAATATGCTGTTACGGATCTCTGAGCTAAAATGAATCCCGTACTGACACCTAACCAGGAATCGTTCCATAAGTCTGTGTCACAAACTGACATACGGGCCTTATTGTATCTTTAGTGTAAATGCAGGTATTGCATCATCTTTTTGTAAATTTTTGAGTTATTGAGGTAAATGTCAGATTTCACGCATAAAATACCTCTAATGTTTTTCTGTATTTCATAACTTAAATTTCCATGTAAATTTTATTAAATTCGGTTCAGTAATAAGAAAGTTGATATTTTATAAACTTCAGTAGTTCATGTTTGTATCCCCAAAACCACTATAACGGGCCTTAAATTGTCAATTTCAATCCGCGCAAAAGTAGTCAGATTTCCCGGCTATATCATGATTCCCGTGGAAAAGCAAATAGTCGGAGTCCACGGATTAGCCGTGAGTCCCATGAAATTTGTTATTTGGCGGGACATTACCCTACAAATAGAGTGGGCTAGATATGCCTAGCGCACACCACATTCCGACATTAAACGAATCTATGTCAAATTGATTTTTCTTGCTAGAAATTTATGCTTGATCGAGGTAAGAAATTTATTTGTTAAATTTTGTTAGATTTTTTTGTTAGATTTTTGAATTACGATTTCTATTTGGTAATTTTTTGTTCATTCTACAGAATTCTGTAACATTTACTTTCCGGCATGTGATTTTGGCTAGTTTCGGTATGTCAGGAAAATTTATTAAATTTTTCAGACTTTTGTAAATTATTTCGAAAGAGGTGTCTATAATGTTTTGTTTCTATAAGCTGTAAGATTTGTACTGAATTTTGTGTAACATGATAATTGTAAAGTACTCTGTTTCAAAAACATATGTCAAACATTTCGTTGTTATGAAACGCTGATACTGCATAGTATTGTAATATAATATATAAATCTATGTGGCAAGTCTAGTACTGTGAATGTAATATATTATTGTAATTTGAAATTGTGTGCCAGTCTATAGCACATCTAAACAGCGTCCGTTTTGTGTATGGCATTTGATGTTATATTGATGCCAACTATGAATAACGTTTGATTTGCATTGAATTTTGTTAATTTGTAGTTGTAAATAATAGCTGCAGTTTATCATTTCCGTATCTATAATCTTTCATCATAAACTTTTCATATCTTTTTCATACTTTAGTCTTTTAAGTAAGTAATTTTTGTAATAATGGAAGTAATAAGTGACGTATTTTAATCACGTGA
This sequence comes from Mercenaria mercenaria, assembly GCF_021730395.1. Taxonomy (NCBI): domain Eukaryota; kingdom Metazoa; phylum Mollusca; class Bivalvia; order Venerida; family Veneridae; genus Mercenaria; species Mercenaria mercenaria. The sequence goes on from NC_069370.1 coordinate 37,356,672, forward strand.
CGTAGGAACTTCGTAGCACATATATTTTGTATAAGTAGCACGTATTATTTATGGGAGCCTACGGAGGTATGGTGTACCCAAAGGAGCAGTTTTATGCCCTGACTTATTTGTTTTGTTATGGTGCTCACCATATGTTATATATTTCAGCTTCTTCCGCCAGACGATTTTACCTGGTGATGTCATAACCCGGAAGTACAATACCCGAGGTTAACTTGTCTTCACTCGCCTTGATGTGGTTTTTCCCAGCGCAGAGCTTTCGTCCCATGGTTGTGCCGTAAATCGCAAAGACGATGACTTTTGTTATCCTCTGAAATCAGCTCAGGGGTGCAATCACCTACCATCATAGGGAGCCAAAACGGAGTCAACGTATTCACGGTTTAAAGGGACTTTATCTGAAGATATGTTATATTTTTCCTGCTATTTAAAGTTCGAAATTAACTGAAACAACTGTGCCACGTCACGTTACAACGGAACTGTCAGTGTTAAATCTTTGTATCTAGAGATACTGAACTCTATTTTCTTTTTTTTTTCTTTCTTATAATCAGTTTTTTTCTATTGATCTTTTATTCATTGTTAATAATCATTTTATGTAAATAAATTTGTAAATATTTTAAAGGGTGTTGATTTGATCTGATAGTTATTGTCGTCCATCCTTGTCACAGTCTGTCACGCTATAATTTTATCAAATGCAGTGGACTCACCTTTCACTATAAAATATTTCTAATCAATTTTCCTTTTGATCTGGCATAAATAATCCATGCAACATAATTTGAACACAAGTTTCAAATTGGTACCCCTGTCTGCAATATTTTGTCCGTCATTGCAGTTTTCATCTGATCAGGGTACTCTTCATTTTGAAAAACCAATAGGCGGTAGAGAATCGTTATTTATTGACATTTTCTAAGAAATTTATGTTGTTTTATAGATTTTATGTAATTAAATTAAATTCATAAATAGGTAAAATTTTGATACTGATTTTCAAGAATAACCACGTGCTCTGAACTGTTGCATGACATCAAGAGTTTCTCACGAGAGACTGTGCGAGATGTTTCGGTTTGATACTGGTTAGTTAAACAAATGGGGTTTCGCCATAACTTAATGAATGCGACCATCAGAAAATAAAAACAGTGTCAGTTAAGTTATGTTAGCCAGAACTAGATAGTCCCCATTGTCAATGAGTGACTGTGACTGGGAGGCGACTGTCTGTCGACACTTTGATGATTAATAGGTGGGGGGCCAATAAGGTCTACCATGCATCCCCCTAGACCTTTTTTATAGGTACCAAATTGTTCGACAGGATCAACTCTTTCAAAATAAAAAATGTTCCCATGAAAAAACTCTTTTTGAACTATACAAGATTTCACTGTTTCCATGGCAGTCATTCTTTTTTGGAAAGGACAACCATATAGCAGATAGTCAGTCATATCTTGGTCAGTTTTGGTGTTAAAACAATAAAAATGGTATCAAAATGGAGCTAAGACATTGGTCTTAAAATAGCAGTATTTTTATATTAATTTACTAATTTGCATATTCATGAATATTAATGAGAATGTACAAAAATGACAAAATTTTATTAGAAAATAATATTTTCTTAGTTTTAAATCAATTTAAATGTACCAAACTGTTTTGAGCTGTTCAGAAAGTCTCTCAGTGTTTTCTCGAATAGTACTTTGTAACACTGATGGTAATTCTTTTACTCCAAAATAGGCATGTTTAGCTAATTTGCATAAAATTAACCACTACTACAACCAACATCCCAGGAAACAAGATACCACTAAAATTTAATAAAATGATATGATTAATTGTTATCAATAAAATAACAATTATGTGAGCTATATTGTTTGGAAATGTAGTTTAAACACATTTTTGAAGGAGGAATAAGTATGTAAAATACTTTACACATGTTACGTTACCATTTCAATAACCTTACTTTATTACATCCATTATTTAGAAAATATAAATCAGACAGTTTTGATCTGGTCTTAATGTCTGTGTCGGTGTTTTCTAGAATAGTATTTTGTAACTCTGAAGGTGAATATTTTTTTCTGCATTAGGTATTTTAGCTAATTTGCATAAATAATCTATGCTAAAACAGGCATATGTGGAAACAAGATATAACTAAAACTGAACAACATGATGAAATAAACTGTAATCAATAAACTTGTGTTATTTGAGCTATATAATATGAACATATAGTGTAAATATATTTTATTTGAAGGAGGAATCTGTTTGTTACATACTTTATACATGTTACGTTACCATTCTAGTAATCTTGTTTTATTGTATTGTTTTTTTCTCTCAGAAAATAGGAGAGGAATATTTAGTTATCAAGTTATTAAATACTCTTACAAAATAGTATAGTTCCACACTTCTCAAGCAATGAGATTTTTTTCAATAACAGCGCTTTAAAATACGTTACCACTGTATTTTGCTGTATTTACAAATATGTAGGAAGAAATTTGAATCATTGTTTTCAATATTATGATATCATTGATTTGTTAAAACTTTAAAGTATTAATTCTAACATTTTTTCTTTACTTTTGTCAACCAAGAAAGCATCTGAAACATTCATTACACATTCAATGTCCTTTTTCCATTTTGAATTAATGCATCTATCAGTTTAATTATATTAATATCAGTTTCTTAATTAAGATGTTCTTGTATTTTATGGTTTCAATATTTTTGTCAATAATTACATTTTACATTGGTTATGTATGTTTATGTATGTATTCTGTATATTTTAATTATGTATAAATCCCTGCTAACATCCATACACTGATAATAGGGTTACAATTTGGGGCTGCCTTTCATAGAAAATGTTTTTATAACGAATATTTATCTTGTTTTGTGTGATTGTGAAGTGTATCTATGCAGTTATTTACGTGAGAAATAAAGCATTTTATCTTTGAGTTTGAGAAAAACATGCATGGTATTGAGATATTTATGGGCTTATTGATAAATTCTTCACTGTTGAAAAGCGGAACTGAACGAAAACTAAAAGAAACAAAATGAAATATTCAGGTACTTTAAGTAATCTTTAGATTTAAACTTACGAAATTGCAAAAAGCTGTCAAAATGTGAACAATATTAAGTGTTTAAAAACCAAAATTGCAAAGAAAACAATTGCATAATGCTATTAAAAATTCTAGGAAGATACTGAGTGCCTTCTGAACGACACTTTAGAGTTGCTGAAAACATGTTGCAATTGACTTTACAAAGATCCTTTAGAAGCAAAGAACGCAACCGAGCAAATAAATAGCAAACTCAGTTGGATCAAGTCTGTTAATGAGAGGTAATGAAGTGTGAAAACACCTTACGCCCACCTAGCACTGACTTAAGAGGAATTCTGTTTTAGTAAACATGGTCCAAAAAGCCAGAAAATTTAACAACACTAAAACCGAGTACGAGGAGACGTTTTGTAAACATCACATAGCACTTAAAAACTTTTGTGATAGCAAATATTTTTAAGATGATCCTTTGGAAGCATAACAACACAACCAAGCAAATTAACAGCTGATTTGATTTGAATGTATGTTCGTTAGATGTAGTGAAATGTGAAATTGCCCTCACTACCCCAGCACTAGCTTAAACAGTGTTCTGTTATAGTAAAATTGTATGGATTAGTTAAAATCTGAATCTAAAAATAGATGAAATGTCTGAAAAATATGAACTGCACACAATTTGAGGCAGCAGTGTTACAAGAAATTCACATTCTGCACGTCTTGATTAAGATGTGACATACGATATTTTCACTTTAATGTTACCTAATATAGCATATTTGCTCTCTTGTTGATTAGCTGTTATGAATAATATGTTGCTTTATAACATATTATTTATAAAATAGAAAGTAACTGACAAAAGAAGATCATAGGCTCTCAAAAATCACTTTATTTTTATAAATGACATTTGATTACACTTTGATTCAGAAGCAATTTGTATCATGCTCTCGAGTTTCTTGCTACAGTTTGAATTTTTGACAAAGACAGGTCATGCATTTGTCATAACTTTTGGTACGTAACTTAATTCATAATCAAACTTTATTTATTATGATTGATGCATAGCTTCTCTTAGTAGTGTTTCTCTTAATGTTCCGGTATATCCAGAAATATTCAATCACATAATACAATTTTAATTAGTCCTTGTCTGTACAATTTAAATTATATAAAAAATATTTTGTACATTTTGTCATTCTTGTGAATGTTTCAAAATGACAAAATTAGTTTTCTTTATTTCATATCTATAAAGTTTTATATATTTCTTATATCTTGATTTGGCATCACTAAAACAGTTTTGTCAACCTGGTAAAAGTGTTTACTTAAATACCTGCATATTATCTTTTGTTTGTTAGTTTTGGTTTAGCAACGCTTTGCAACAGAAATTCAGTCATGTAATGTTGAGCAGTTAACCTAACAAGCGTCCCTGGATTCAGTTCTCTACAGGCAAGCGCCAAGTTCTCCGTATTATACAGGTGTAAGTCTATTGACACAATATTTTTATTGAATCGTCATGGAGAGCAAAGGCCTTATTCAGATATCTGAATCAAGACCCTTTGATTTGTCCTATCGAGCTAGGGTTGGTTTTGTATATGTTCTTATAATGCTACCTTTTCTAAAATTCAAAACAAAATACTTTTTTTGTTTTATAAAACTTGATTTTTACTCACAGGACGACTGCACATATCAGCTGTGTGATCATAATATTATGAACGCACAGATGGATATTATTTTATATGTTTTATATATGTTTTATTGAAATTCCATTTAAAATTATAGTTATATGGATGTTGCAATATATATTTTAGGCAATTTCTGAAATAACAGAAGAAAACCTTCTTAAAACTTATCACTAACAGTTTGAATAAATCTAAAGTGTGTTACGAAAAAAAATCACACTGTATGACAAGTAAAGAAGCATATTGTATCATTAAAGTACAAAATAAATAATATTAATTATGTTTCTTGAATATTTTCTAAATAATGGATGCAATACAACAAGGTTGTTGAAATGGTGACGTAACGTGTATAATGTATGTTACATTTTTATTTTTCCTTCAATAAAGTGTCATCGCGGTGTCTGCGAACATTATAGACAACATAATAATTGTTATTTCATTGATAACAATTAATTATATCATTTATTCAGTTTTAGTGGTCCCAGAATTGTATTCGTTGTTTGTGACACTGGTTCATTTTATGCAAATTAGCTGAGCACATCCAGTTTTGGGTTAAAAAAAATACCATAAGAGTAACAAAATAATATATCAAAACACACCGAGAGACTTTAAGACCAGACCAAAGCTGTTTGGTTAAATTGATTTGAAACTTAGAAAATGTTATTTTTTAACAAAATTTTCTCATTTTGTAGCATTCTCATGAATATTCATGAATATCCAAATTAGGTAATTAATATAAAAATGCTGCTATTTAAAGACCGATTCTTAGCTCTATTTTGACACCATTTTTATTGTTTTATCACCTAAACTGACCAAGATATGACTATTTATCATTTATACGGTTGCCCTTCTCAAAAATGAACGGTTGCCATTGAAACAGTGAAATCATATATAGTTCAAAAGAGTTTTTTCATGGGAACATTTTTTATTTTGAAAGAGTTGGACCTGCCGAACAATTTGGTACCTATGAAAAAAAGTCTAGGGTGGGGGGATGCATGGTAGACCTCATTGGCCCCCGTACTATAAGCCTTTATTGGAATCACAAATGAGTGTGCAATATTAAAATCAGCACAATTATATTAAAAGTTACAGGTTAAAAGATGATAAAACATATATTTCAGATTTGAACATCAGTAATGTAGGCCACCCCTGAACTCATTAAGAGCAGCACCAGATTTAACATGATGTTGTAGGTTGTTTCAGAGTCTAATGGTTCTTGGAGTAAAAATTGAGTTCTTGTGATGGGTGCGAGAGGAGGGAATATAAAAGTGAAGGTCCTGAGAGTCTAGCCGCTACCGGTGATCTATAAAAAAAAAACTAAAAAACAATGGAATGACGGATTTTATATTAAAAAAATCAGGAATGTAGGGATGTGAAATTTCTCCTTGTTTCTAACGTTTGTCAGTACAGTTAACATTTCTGTGATGCTTCATCTACAGACATAGTTGATTTGAACATATCTGGCGGCAGCTATTCGTACTCTTTCAATTCTATATGTTAGAGATTAATGAATGCCAGTTGAATGAAACAGTTGAGCAATATTCCAATTATGGTTGAATATGTTTTATACGGAGTTTCTTAAATTTGTACATTTATCATTTGTTTGATCATTTCTTTTCATGTATTTTAGGGTTTTGTTTGTCTTTTTTGTGATCTAACACTGCTGGTTCGTCTAAATATTAAGCATTTTTATAGTTTTAAATTCATGGATATGTAGCTTATAACGAAAAGCAATGTTTTTTTTTTATTTCTTTTTATATACCCTAATCACTTCGCATTATCGGAATTTAACTCCTTTGACCGGGTTTTTTTTCCAAAGCTTTAATTTATGGAGGTACTGCTAGAGAGTCTCACAATCATGCATGGTATTTATAGTGAGATAAACTACCTATTATCAACAATGGGTCTTACGGTGCTTTTAAGTGAGCCCGGCAGGTGACTGATATGTTAAGAAGAGGCAAGGCCTAAGGAATACCCTTGCGGTACCCCTGATACCAAATGTGGTATATCTGATTGAAGACCTTTTGTGTTCGTATTTAAAGAAAAGATTTAATCCACATGGATGTTTTTCTATATATACCTTACTGAAATAGCTTGTAGACCAGACGACTGTGATCGACTTTGTCAAACAATTTGATAAAGTCCATTACTATTAGGTCTGTCTATTTACTAGCTTCAAGATAATAAAAAATTCTTGACTAAAATTTAATAATTGAGATTCACAACAGTGCTCTGAGCGGAAGCCATGTTGGAAGGAATTAAGCAAATCTTATTATCTAGATGATTAATAATATTTGATACTAAAACATGCTTCATCAGTTGGATGCAATTGCAAGGAGAATAGGTTTGTGATTGCTGGCTTTGCTTCGTGGGCCCTTTATGTATACAGGGACAACGATAGCCGTCCTCCAATCTTGTGGGACACTGCCGGTACCAAGTGAAGACATGTAAATTTTAGTCTCATTTTTACAGAGAAGCAGTTTTTAAGCTGTGGGGGGACATTTTGTTGTAAGCTGTTTCTTTTACTTTCCTGTTTTGTTTTTGTTTTTGTTTTTCCCCTTCTGATGAATCAGTGAATTGTTTGTTTTTGATGTGATGTGATCAACATATTCTGACCAAATGAGATATTTACTTAGTGTGACGCTCAGATATTTAGGAGCGTCTCTAGTTTTAAGTGAGAGAGAGAGAGAGAGAGAGAGAGAGAGAGAGAGAGAGAGAGAGAGAAGACTTATTATTGTCAATAATTAGTTCCAGTCTTATCAACCGAAATATGAAAGAAAAGTAAGCATATTAAATGATATTCAAACGATGATGTGAACTTCTATGGATGACATTTTTATTATTCACACTTGTTGCATATGTGTCATACGATGACAACAATATTGCACACAGACATAAAATTAGCCTTTTTCTATTATTCGAAATCATTTCCTGTTTATGTGCGACTGAAAATTAAAGAAAAGTAAAGAAATCGGTTGAAAACATATCAGTTGAATGACTTTAGTACAATGTAATACAAAACTGCCGTACGAATAGCCACCTGTGGTTTATTTCACTATTCATACGGGACCGTACGATTAGCCACTTCCTTAGCGTAGTCACGGACGTATCCGAATGATGGCGGTTGTGTCACTGAAACCGAAAGTAACATTTTTATATCCGTCTCCATCGGTGGAATCTATCAATTTACAAGTAAATTTATCCAGCCAATGTCTTCTTGAACGGAAGTTTTATGCGTTACTGTAGAAAAATGACATTCCTATTACTTTCGCTACGTAATCTTATCTGGCCAGTATTATAACTTTAAATTGGTTTGCACTACAAAACTTGGTACAAGGGACTCTGTCTGAAAACGAAATATATCCCTCTCGTTTACGTTCATGCAGAAATATCTATTACGCAAATAAAATTAGTCTACCAATCAAAGGTAGTTCCGCCAGATAACGTAGAATAAAACCTAGGTTCGGCTTACAGAAATGAAAACCGTTATATGAATTAATGACAAGCAGTGAAAACAACTCTTTTCAGACAGCAAGTGAATACCTTTCTAGGGATAAGATATAATGTTAAAAAGTTTGTCAAGTTGAATGATTTCAAATACTATTTCAAAATCAGCTTGAACTGTACGGATATCTGTGGACTATTAATTTTGAATCCGTCATTATGCAACTACCATTTTGTTTCCGCGCCATTGTTCCATTTATTGTTTGTATGCAACAATGTAGAAAAACGTGTAATTGCGAAAATGTCCTAAAATTGTGTTTATCCAAAAATGTTTGGTCATTTTGAATGTATCCTAGCTAAAAGAATGTAGCACACAGCCTATTCATTTTTAATTGCAAATTTTCTTTGTGAATAATATTAATTGGGTTTTTATCAAAGTCTACATTGTAGAAGAAAGTTTGATCGTTCAAACCGGCCTTAAAATTTATTTATACCCTTATCCCTTTTAAATGTCCATTTTCTTGAGTCTTGACTGTTTTTCTCTTTGTCGTAAACACATTTGTTGTATCATGTAAAATTCAAATGGACAAACTATTTTTACAGCATCTATATTTATTTGTTCATTTAAAGATACAAAAACCTATGATTTCTGTTAATATATATTTATTGCTGATATATACAAAGCTATTGGAAACTTGTAATTTCTTTTTCAGCCTAAAGACAGTAATGATAGGGATTCCGATAAAAGGGGAACATTACGTCATAGTATTGTCATTATCACTGCAGTTGTTACATCTGTATGTCTAATAGCAGGTCTTTTCACTATTAGTCTTATCTGGAGGAATTGTTTCATGCAAAAGACTCATACACAAGGTATTAATACTTTTTATGTAATAAAGGTAAACATGAAGTCATATTCAGCAAGTACCAGGCTGCAAACTTAAGTGGTTTTGTCTCGGCTTGTGACTGTTTAAAACACTATATATGATCTAAGAAAAGAAAATATGAAAAGCAAAAACCAGATAGAGTCAGGCATAATATTTTAATAACTGCAGACGTATGTTAAATGGGGAGAAATTTGTGATAATATAAATTATCTTAATTAATAGATTCCGAAAATTATTTCGTCACAGTTAAGCTAATATGCTGATGACTGACATTGTCTTAAACTTCAGTCCGGCCACAAAACAGTGACAACGGCCAAGATATTCAAGAAATTAATGATGAGGAAGACAAATTACAGAGAATTGAACGTAAAGATCCGCAGACTCCTGCAGCTGCCGCCTTCGATCCTAAAAAGTTGAGACTTACCTTTTCTCACTTTTTCCTACGAATCGACTCGCCTGAACCATTACATCCTCCCGGATATACAACAGGGAATGAACTATAAACAAGTGTTAATTTGCTGACTTTGAGCTATGTACATTTTCGTCAATTGTATCCGACAAGACGTAAAGAACATGATTGCATTAATACCACGAAATGTAAAGAACATCATTTCCTTACCATTCAGTACCAATTGATATATTAAATTAAACAAGTTCATGATAGTCATGATTGCTCGTAGATCAATCTGCTTTTGTTATAAACATTAGATATGCTATGTTTGGTTATTTTACTTTATTTCATTTTATTTTATTTTTCTGACACAGAAAGAGTAGCTTTATATTTACTTTATCAAGTGTTTTACCTTAAATTTGTACTTATCTGTCTTTGCATTTGCTTTTATCCTTACACAGACTTCTACCCAAATTTCATATTAATATTAATAATTATTCCTTTTGTTTATTTTCAAAACGATGGTGTACAAGTCGTACCCAGACAAAGAACTATTAATGTTTTGTTTTACTCATATGTTTTGGTTTTTGTAAATGAATAGATTGAATCTGTAGAGAACTACTCGTATCGTCTGTTTTCATAAGTTCAGGTGATAATTTTCTGTGTTTAACAAGTTTATGGTAATGTGTATCAGTTTATTTGTATATGTTCTGTTTTATTTTGAAAGTATATAAACTTACTCATTTATGGAGAGGTTATTTCAATTCCTCAACAAATAAAACAAAACTGGTCATAGAGCTGATGACTACAAAATATATATACATCAGAAAAGGAACAAAATGTCTTACGGATTATCAATTTTAGAACGAGATCTGCTTCTAGTAGTTTACTGTATTTTTACACTGTTTCCTGTTAAAGGGAATTATGTCACAGATTGTAAAAGCAAAAAGATCTGTTTTATGTTTATAACTCTCTGCTGCTGCACATGTAAGGTCATAAAGTGTTTTAACACACAATTGTCAAAAATCTCTGACAATGTTCCCGCAAGGAGGCAACTTTGTATAACATTCATTCAGACTCATGGAGGTATGGGATAATCCCGAGCTGTATTGTTCACAAATTGATGATGGTTTAGGCATTTTATTCTTTTCAGTGACCTATATCTTTCAGTAATCATAAGCATTAAACTTGGCCGCCCATTATTTTTTGCCACGCCAGTAAGTAGCAAAAACAGCAAGTAAACACAGGCTTAAATTCGTCAAATTAAAGAGTTTTGAGCCAATATTTTATCCTAAGAAGAACTTGTTAAACTTGATCAAAATTTCAACCAATCCAGAATGTAGGAATATACATGCTGGATAGACACAAAACAGTTGCTTTGCTGTGCTAACGATAATTTAATACCCAAGTTTCTTAGTAGCTCAGAAACAAAGAACAGAACAAATTATCAATTGCATTATTTGTCAATTTTCAGCATTTTTTACAATTTACACTGAAGGGCCACATTACAACGTCATCATTCCTTTAGTTGATCTTTTGATCATGTTCTTTATATAATTTTATAAAATTTCAAACTTAGTTTTCTTAAATTTCAATTTTATATCCTAACTATTGCGTTGTAAAGTTGGGGGAAAATCGATTTTAAGTACCACCTGTAAGTAATTCCTCGACCGTCAAAAACAAAACAAAGATCTTTCTATATTTTCATGTTTGCTTCTTCTACATTTTCTGCATGTTTCACTTTGTCTACCTAACTTTGAGTGCATGTCTATCATGCATGCATCTTTACATTGTTTACCTTATGCTAACCAGTATTTCTGACAAATACTCAGCCAGTACTCGCGGTTTAGCAAGATATCGTGAAAACCACGGTCAGCTACTGCTCCAGTTAGTATTCGAAACCACAGCCTCTGGATCAGGAGTCGGGCAGTCGACTCCAGCACAACTGTAAACATAATATATTGAGCTCTAATTCGCACCCGCTGAATCTCCTTTATTACACAACCTGAATGCATGCATATATTTATGGTGTTTGGTGTGACTGGCAACAGATTTCGATATTTGTATGTATTCTTGAGAATGTCTACTGTTAAACAAACTTTCATGCCGCCTCGATAGGCTAGTGGTAGAGCGCCCGCTTCGAGAGCGGGAGGTCGTGGGTTCGATCCCCGGCCGCGTCATACCGAAGACGTGAAAAATGACACCAGAAGCTCCCTTGCATAGCGCCCAGCATTAAAAAGGGAAACTGATCTGGCGATAGATTCAATCAGGAGTGATTAATATGATTTGTAGAACTTGTTTCGCAATCGACCTAAAATAAATATGTATAAATAAAACACACTTTTGCGCGTGTTTACGCACGAAAAAAATGCTTTAGACAAATGTTGTACTACTAATAATAACATATTAAAAACAAGCCAACCGATAAATATATACCGTCTGCATCAAATTATACGCAATGCGATCACGGAAGTAAAAGATATTGTTTGCGAGCATTCAGAGTACGGTTGTTCTATATCTAAACGAATCTGAAATATAGATGTGTACATATTGAATAGACGGGAAAACATGCTTTGCACACTTCACTTAAACAAAATTAACGTCCACTCACGAAAGCATTGGTATTTAATAAATGTGTCCATGACATCTTTAGGTTTAATTCGCGCCTTTTTGAACTCCTGAATCCATGGAAGATATATCCACCCAGATATTTCCTTAAAAGAAATGTCGTTTTTCGATTGTATTCATTTGAATATCTACTTAAAGCACTTTTAAACGTGCATCGCACATGAAAAGAGCGCCATATGTGCTGTATAATAATACTGTTACGTCTACAGGTATTATTACAATTCACCCATCAGTATTAACCGTCTGTTATGTGGTTACGGAAGTAAAGTTTACACTGCAGTAAACTATATATGTAATATACAATGTACAAGCAAAGAGAATCACAAACATGACCTTTTAGTGCGTAGTTTAAGAGAAAACGACATGTTTATTTTATAAGCAGGACTTAACAATGTTTAAGAGATTAGTTTGGAAATAATGAGCTTTCATATTAAGCTGGAACGTTACAGTGTGCAACAGGACGAGAACTGGCCGTGCCGAGGCAGAACTTTTCTATCGCAATTTGACGATGTTTCTATTATAGTTTATCAGATAGTAGCGGATCAGTACGAAAAGGTGTGACAGATCTAAAGGATCAGACGAACATAGCGAGACCAGAGACACAGGTAATAAATGACAATAAAATGAAAACATAGTTAATGACTTTCAAATAATACGCGGTTTAAAGTTCCCGTGTAAAACTTAAATTCTCACACAATAAAAAAAAATATTTTACGGGGACTAATTTGCGCGACTTAGTGAATAAAAGGTAAAATTAGCAAAAATAGGCCTTCACGAATATTTCTGATGATTATATATATGCATTTTATACTTCAGCAAATATATTCCAGTGAGCATTTACTACACTAAAAAGAATAAGACACTGATAAAAGGGTCGCAAAATTGTCCCAACGAAATGCACTTTATTGGGAGTATGCGGTATGCGGCATTCGTCCGTCCGTATGTCAACATTTCCATCAAATTTCTTCTTCTTCAGAATACTAGAATAAAATCATGGAATTCAACCAAATCTGCTATAGCTACTAGGAAGCCAAATTTGTATTAATAATGACATAGACGCCCTAACTCCACCACATTAATAGGCAAAACATATTTTTCTCAGACGATTTCTCCTTATCACTACTCGATAGAATTCACAAATATTTGACCTGAAAGATCCTTTATGATTAGGAAATTCCAGATTAGAAATATTATGAATCTGATTTACTTGGGGACTAGAAGCACTATAATAACTTTTATCTTCAAAACAACTGAGTGGAATACATCAGAATTTGGTTGAAAACAGGTTTTAGTGTTAAGAATTCAATAATATATATTTTCTAACTGCCCGTCTGTGGTATGGGGGCAAAAGGTTTTTTGGCTCCTTATATAATTATTTGTTGATAGTCACATTATTCCTAAAACTTATGTTAAATAACTATTGGCAGGTATTAACCATTCCAAGTTCTTGAATTTGTTTTGATTGTTTATGCTTTTCAAAGATTACGAAAGTCTTTCAGTTCAGTTCTCTGCTATTCCGTTGCCGTCTAATCGTCCAGAGTGTCTGTTAAAATAGAACAGTCGTTAGCTTGATTCTAAACGTTATCTCATAAAGATTTCTAATCATTGTTTCTATATCCTTAGGACGGCCAGCACATATCTATACAATCTCGCCAGGCATAATGTATGTTTTTGACAACACAGAAAATGACGTCACTCGACCTTCAGCTATTTCCGGAAGTAAATAAAATGAAAGTAGAAATGCTAAACTTGAAAACGAAAGCCGCATTTTGATTCGTAGATAGTCAGGGGTCACGCGCAGGGGTCACCCCGTCTAAATGTATGCGCGTGGACTTCTTTTTTTTTTTTGGCTATTGGGGAGCCAATTTTCAGCACTTTATTACGAATTGAAATTACCTGGGCTTTAGTACAGCATGTCAGCTTTTAATCTATGAAAAAAATATTTGAGCTCTGGATAAACAGAAATCCCACAGGGGTCCGTAACGGACCAAGGGTACATTGATAATTTTGGAACTTCATCAAATCGCTCAAAATGTCATTTTTGATGTTGTCTGAGAGTGTCAGTATATGCCTCAGATGTAAGATAAAACCGTATTTGAGAGCTGCCGACCTAGACATTTCAGAAATATTTTCAAAATAAGTTTCGTGTAATAAATGTTGTTTCTACGGAAGCGTGAAAGGGCCATCAGACGCTAATACGTTTTAGTACGTTAAGGCTGCGGAAAGGATATGATCAGCATAAATGTTATGGTTGAGGTATATGTAAGTCTTTTCATATTTTGTACGTATTTAGATTTAGTACATTTGCAATAGTGCGCTGGAATTATTAGTGAATCAAACTTTGCAGAATGTACGTTTCACCGCTCAAGTATATCAATATCAGTTGTTTGTTGACAGTTACAATATATTTCCGTAAATAATCATATTGTTTCATTCTAAGATCTGTCCCACCTAATTTTAGACCTCTGACAATCTATTTATACTGTATGTAAAATTGTCAAAAATGGCTTCTTTAATACCAAAAGCTTAATATCTCTAGGCACCTTTCTCATTTTTTTTAAATGCACAATGAAGTTAAAAATCAAGATTTTATGTTTTTCCCATAGACTTGCATTGTTAAATGACGTGACGTTCATTTAATAATGGCGGTGTCCATACAAACGTCATTTAGGGGTTTGCTCACAGTTTGCGACGTCAGATCTATTTATTGTTCTATAACAGACATGGGAAATTAAAACAACCTGTGTCTAAAACTAATAGGATTTACTTGCACGGAAAGCCCAGCATTAACATTTCACTTCAAGCTAAGCAGTTATTTCTGTTTAAGGTTGTTAGCTTTTTTTCTGAAAATGTGTTTGTACAGCGTTAGCATTGACGTAAAATAAATGAAAGTCAAGTCAAGTGCGTATCATTGTTTCAGCCATAGATAATAGAGGTTGCATGCAACCCATTTAAACTCATTTTATTATGGGCATCTCAGTGTTGTTATATTTTCTGGTCCTTCGGGATCATTGATTTCAATGCGTTTAGATTTGAAGATTGAATACTGCTTAAGCCGGTGCTAGGGGGCGTGAGCAGTGTTGCATTTTCCATTACTGCTCATGAACAGACTCGATCAATCAAATCGAGTCTGCAATTTCACTGTTTGCATTGTTCTCGGTGCTTCCGAGGGACCTACTTTCCAGATTTTAATTACTGTTGTTAACAATCGTATTAAAGGTTCGGATAATAAAACTGTTTTAGCATGAATAAATGTTTGTGTACCGACTAATGCTTTCTGTTACCTATGTACTCACTATTTTTAGTGACCGTCCGATCTAGGTAAAACCAGACTCTACCTCAATGCAGTTAATGATTTACCATATACGGTTTAGATATATTTTAATTTGATACAACGGCCTACATAAGGGACTACGTTAAATAAATTAACAATCGCCTTTATTCTTTATAATAACATAATATCTATTTCATCAATTCCATCCTCGCGTCTTTATTTCACATGCTCTGTCGCTCAGTGAAATCCAAAGCAGAGTGGAGGTATGTTAAATCACTTTTGCGCTTTTGATAAGCATGGTAGATCTATAGATGAAATAAAAATATGACCTTTTGAATGGGTATATTTTGTTCTTCAGCTTAAGATAAAAGTAGCATTTCCAAGCGTGCCAGTTACTTTCATTTTCGATGGTATGAAACAGGCGTGTTTTCCCCCGCAATAAAAGTACGTAAAACATTTACTTCTGGTTCTATTACAAAGAACGGGTATGATGGGGGCAGTAGATAGCTACATTGAAAATTCGACCAAACCGCGTTAACAGCGACAAAACAGTGTTTCCGTTAAAAGCGATTTGTGGCAATTCAAACTTCATAGATATTCAGTCGAAAATTTCGTAATTGTAGGAAACTTTACCATACTGTGCGTAACTAGCCTATTAAATACATTTACCCATTTCATTAAACAAAAATAAACTCTAGCAAAAAATAACGGTACCATCACTTGCCACAACCTGTAACTAATGCAAAATGTACACAGAATATCAGTGAGGTCATATATACGCCGAGATGTAGTCTCATGCCAAATGGATTTCCATTGTATATATCATACTGAAGCTCATGAAGCTTCAAAACTTATGTTGACCAAATGCTTTTAACAGCGATACATTTGTTGATTTTCGTGTTGTCGTGAAATTGCCCGACGATTGTTGCAAAAATCCTTGAAATTCCCGAGGGTGACTTTTTTTTAATTCACAAAAAAAACATGTTTTATGTTCTTTGCCCCTGTTCCATTTCTTCATATCAGTCCAAAGTTGAGGTCCAAAATTAGGTGGGACAGACTTTAGTATGTACCATCGTTCTCTGGTTCAACTTTCAAAAAAATTACATAAGTTGACCTGATAACAGTTTCTGTCCACTCAGGGTGCAGAAATACTAGTGACACTTTTATAATATTTATACAGTATATCTCTAGTCTAGCATCGGTTCCAGTTGGTCGATTTTTCACGTGCTACTGTTTGGCAATTCGACACTATGAGAAACTTATACGTCCAAGTATTTACATAGGAGCAATAATAGCAACGAAGTTATCATATGTATGATAATGGGCTATTTTATAAAAAAAAAAAGCAAAAAATATCAACGTCTGAATTAAAATCTAATCTCTGTCAAACCTTTTAGGAAATATGGGTAAATAATAAAATATGTATTTAGATCCTTTGGAAGCACAGAACACGACAAAGCAAAATAATAGCAATTTGTTTTGATTTAGTCTCCTCATGACAGGCAAGAAAATGTCCAATATACCTCCCACCCAGGTACAAATTTATACAGAACTGTATTATACTGATACATTGAATGGATTCCATAGCAAATATAACAACATTTAGTCCCATTTATAGATAGAAGACATATAACCTGACTGAAAATAAGCAAAACACTTTAGAATATTTCAAATAAGTGTATATATCAACAAAAGCTGTAAATTATAAATAATCTTTTTACAATTTAATAATGGTAATTTGAAGTTCCTAAAATATAAAAACTTTAAGGCATTTTCTATATCCTGAAACGTGAACGTTATTTAACAGTTTTTTTTTGTTGTTGTTGTTTTTTTTTTTTTTTTGCATTTTAAATATTGATTTAATAATGAATTCTCATTATACTCAGGATAAAGGCTGGAAAGACGCATAATAAAAAAAAGGTACTTGACAACTACATGCAACCGATTTGTGTAGGTTTAATTTGTTTGCCAATACAAATAATATCCATGCAATTACATACACTCCAAGGTAACCAAGCATGCGCGATGTAAGCTAAGCGAGCAAGCGCAATATAACTGAGCATGCGCACTTCTATAGCGCTGCACAAGATAGACTAAGTCTACAGTTCTCATGACATTATGCAGTGTTAATTATAGGAATATGCTTGTTTATAAACAGTTTTCAATATATACACATTTACTTACAATAAACCACACACGTTGTGTTTAAAACAGTATTTCACTGGACAGAGGAGGAAGTTAAAATACTTAAATATATCATGCAGGTAAGATAATGTTGAATGATTTTTGTATTTTTTTTCAATGTTCCTGTGAATGTGTTTGCTTCTATATATCATAAGCGAAGATATATTTATAAGAAATGTGTGAAAAAAAATGTCTCATGTGTGTTATTAATAAAACCGTTTAAGTTAGCTTCAGCATATTTCATTTACCATTTACAAAGTAATAGATAAAGAATTGGGTAGAAAGATATTATAACAGCTAGCGGCTGTCCTCTCCCTACGTTCCACGGCGAAATGTGCAGGTAAAGCAACCATTCAACGCACATCTAAAGTAAACATTTAAGCGGAAATTAGCGCGTATCTAGTAAAATATATCTAATTGTATGTAGTTTTTACTGTGTTTATATTTAAATAGCGTATATTTTTCTTTCTTGTCAGTATCTGCAAAATCTCTTCAGATAATTTTTTATGTTGGTATTTTTCGTCACAACGGACTCGACCAACAATCAATCCCCCAGGATTCATTTGAGAGAAAAAGCACCCCTTATGTTATCCCTACAACTATTAAAATATCCTTTTGTTTTGGATTTTAATATCATGTTAAATTTGTCCCGTTATATTATGTTCAATAGATCATTAGTAAGCTAGTGGATAATAGTCATCAAATTGCGTTTTAATAGCTGCATCAAAAGGTAAAACTGCAATTATAATGATTCTGTAAAGTGCTAATTCCGTGTTGTTATGCCTAACGTTTATTATTGTACTTCATTCCTTGCATATTTTTGGTATTAACTGAATGTAATGCAAAAAATCGTTTTTGTAACATTATAAATTTCAGTTAACGGGTTATATTGTATTCGACTTAAAAAAGGTGTTTTTTTTTTTTGTGTATTGTATCTTTTATTCGCATTTTCAATATTTGAGTCAAACGTGTTTGTTCTTATTTTATCTTATATGGCTTACGGCTAATAAATTGTTGAAAAAGACGTTAAACCCGAACACACACACACACACACACACACACACACACACGCATACATGTAAACGATACCAATCGGGGATGTAAGTTATAAACCTACTAAGTGGGAACTTCTTTATTACTGCACCTACAGTTATCATATTTCTATCAACTCTTATTCTTTATATCATCTTTTAATTATCCGAGGCTTTATATTAGCTATCTTCAATAGTTAAGCAATGAGATTTTTCACATTCAAAACGGGGCATTTTGTGTTTAAACCAACTGAGGTGAGTGTATAACAAACCGGGTGTTTGTGTATAGACGAAATGTGGAATTGTGTGTTTCAACAAAACGGGGAATTAGTGTAAAGACTAAATGAGGTACAAGTGTATAACTAAACGGGTGCATGTGTATAGTTGAAACGAGGAACTAGCTATTAAACTAATATATGCGGAATCACTTGTTGCATAACGTGTATATGAGTAAAGTCAATCGAGGAATTTGATTTGATTTGACGGGTTTAATGCTCGTTTTAGTATTCAGTTATGTCAGGCGGTCAGTTTACTCAACAATAGTTCCTGGGAACATCCAGTAATAGTCTCCCATCCTCCGTAAGAAACTGACAGCTTTCTTACAAAAAGAGACATGGTCGGGAGCAGGACTCGAACCAGTGCCAGAGCTTACGGTGATTTTAAATCAGCGACCCTAACCACCCAAGCACAGAGGCGGTCAGCAATCGGAGAAATTCTATATTCTGTTTGTAAGCGGTACGTCAATCCTTTCAAAATTCAACTAAAGTTGCCTATGTCAAATGTTTACATTAAAATTATTGTTTTAAGAAGACATAAAACGATCGAAGAACAAGCCAGATACATGATGCAGAAACACAATATATCACAAAAAACTGTATCTGGTTATATCAACTTTTTATTTCAATCAAAAGCATTGCTTACAAAAGCGGTTGAACTTCGATATTAAGTGAATATTGTATACTATAGTCCCCACTTATGTTTTAACTAAATTGCTAAGCAGACAATTTCTCCTTCAATTCCGTCTAAATCAAAGAACCGATTTACAGACGCAATATTGTGAACGAACATTCTACATTTTGCAGAAGAATACTATTCGTTCCAAAGACAGTTATTACTGAATGTGATTGTAAGTACTTTAAAATAGTATTAAGAATCAAACCATATAAGTGGTTCCTATAACTAAAGAATGATTCTGCTTAAGGAAATGACCCGTATCCGAGCACACTAAAAATAAACAGACAACGGTCCGATCGGAGTTAAGTTCATATGTTTTTCACTTTTTTTGCGCTCCTACCTTTGAAATGTTATATTATTATAATGAGTACATTGTATAAATTATAATGATTAAAGCTTTAGATAGTGCCAGTTGCTATTTAATCATGGTTAGTTTCAAAAAAAAAGTATTACAAAATAGTAAAAAAAATGACGACCGCAGAGTAGGACATAAACCCATGACCCGTACGGATAATGTTTCACTACCTGCTTACGAATGAAGGTAAAATCTCTTAAATTTAAGACGAAAAAATATAGTAATAGAGGTGATTAATATGAATAACACAGATCTGAGGCAAACACATGACCCCAAACCAGGACGAAAAACAGTGATATAGCATTCGTTTTTATTTGCACTTTTTCTCTTTAATAGGCTAGTGAAACTCGATTTGTTTTTAGAAAAAAAGACATTTACGGATATTTTCAAAGTAATATTTCAGGTTTAATTATGTAGAGGCAAGAACTCCGCAATGACACGCAGTTCTCGATTTGCATACAAATCGTTATTCCCTTCCCGAGACAAATCGCAAATGATATTAACAAAAAAGATGAACAAACATCATTTCGAGGCATATATATTTGGTTAGCGATGGATTTTCATGTTTCTTTTTTCTTCTGTCATGTTTGTAGAAAACCAGGTTGCTTTACACGCTGTCAGGTAATCTTTCAGATTTCTTGGAGGTTATGGGTTCGAATCCCACACTTAGAAAGTCTTTTTTACCAGTTTTCGACACTTTTCCTTTTTGAAACTGATCATTATTTAATAGCAAACTATACTATCTAGAGTTCCAAATCACGAACATGTACAATATAGCATAACATCTTAAAGGTAGAAGCATGGAAACTGATACACAAAACTGCTACATTTACCGCAGTATACTAGTATTTTCAACCAAAAGCAAACGTACATGGCTCTTTCAAACAAAGGACATGTTGTGCCTGAAAGGTCATGTAAAAACATGTCTAAACATGATAAGCTGGTATTCCTGTTTACTAATCTAAATGTGATAAGGTTGTCTGCCAAAACCTGCCTTAATATTTTACAGCGTCATATGTATTTTTTCTATGTAAATTTCTTATTGCATAGGATTAACATGGAAGCCAGTGGCTTCAACTTAATATAAGTATTCTTTACCATTTGACTTCTGTAAGTGCTTGCGAATGTTTTCCATGTTAATTCTATGTTAAGTGCTGTTTTAAGAGTACATTTGTAATTGTGCTGGGGTGCACTTATTACAGTCTCTTGTATCTATTTGATAAAACGCCGCTATATACTATGTTTTAGGAATGGTTTTATTGTATTGTATTATGATTTATACATATATAGAAGAGACGGAAATAAACATAGTATATATATAGTAACAAATATGTAACAGAAATCAAAGAAATTATATATGCATAAAACAAGAGATATGAAATGGAGTTAACATTAAAATCCGTTCATCCATCGATCAATTTTATACAGTTAAATTTAAAACATGGCAATGAAAATTAGGTTTTGATTTCTATTGGCAAACAATTCAATACAATTTGCCAGGAATATAAAAGACTATCTTTAAATAGTTCACAGTTTGTATTTGATATATACAGTTCAGGATGTCCAGGGCATTCTTCATAGTACGCAGAGGTAATGCGTAGGGGTCTTGGTATCCTCACCATGATTTTTTTTTTCATCTGAGAACCACAAATGGTGCATTTTGGCGTGTATTTGAAGCTAAACATTGCACGAAAACCTTACTCGTTCTAAATCTTTTATATAAAATGTATTTTTTTTACTATTTTCGTGCTTTGTCATTTGTATCTCGCGCTTCGGGTATCGCCTTCCCATGACAAAGAAGCGTGAAAGACGAAGCACGAGATCACAACGGCGAAGTGCGAAACTATGAAAATTTCAGGCTTTAACATTAGCATTGGGCAGATTTCGTACCAACAATACTGAATCATAAAACAAGTATATACATGTAGCGGGATTGTTGATATAATATTATCTAAACGACATCTAAAACCAAGTATTACACTGAAATCTTGTTTTGATGATTTTTAAAAATGTTGTATAAGGTCTTTCGAAATATTAAACATATAATTTAGTTACGTAGTACGCATTGAAAATATTAAATCACTAATTATATAGAAAGAGCATATTTATCTCACTGTGAATTGATTGTCAAATACTGTAATATCGTATGACTTGTACCGGTGTCAATAGCGTAAGATTTAACTAGGTGTAATGAATGGATTTCTATTGAATTTTATTTTCTATGGGATAATAGTTGATAATTTCATACACTTAAGTACAATTATAACATATTTCTATGATATCAAAGGCTGAGCGTGAAGCTATTATATCTTTTTTTTTATTTATATACCGTTACAATAGTTTCGCGCTCAACTCAAGATAAAGTAAATATTATGCGAGACAAACGTCTGCAGTGTTACACAAAAGTCATATTCAAAAGCTTTTAGCCTTAAAAATGTATTTTTTCCGATTTCAAACCAACATTTTATTAATTGTTTACACTGTATTATAATTTTGTTATAGAAATTTCCTCCTAGACAGCGTATGACTGTATTATTTCACATGATCAGGATTATTACAAAATAAGCAATCAGATAGTAGGATTATGAGATAAATTGCAAAACTGTACCTAAATTGTTATAAAACTACAAATACAAATTTTGGTGAATTTCAATGCACGTTAAATCAATTAATCATATAAATCAGTTTGCTATACAAAAAATGTCTACAAGAAACAGGTCCGCTTTATTTTTATTACAAACTCAGATTATAACGAAAACGCACTTGCTTGTCCCGATGAGTTCGCTAAAACCGGAGAACATAATATGAAGTAAGCAATGACAGTGTATGAAGCCATCTCCGTTGCATGACACTAGCCAATTAATTGTGTATGGTTGTCAGATTTTCACTACGCAGCTGCGTATTTGCGTAAAGGTAGTTACGCGCTTGATGAGTGTTTTTGCAGAAATATTTCATTTATATAATAAGTATGTAAACCAGTCGACATATTATACATAAAACATGCCTTCTGGAGAAAAGACGATTATCAAATCTTAAATTATCATTAATTTCAAATCTTGATCAAAACCTTGAAATTCTTTACCAAAAACAGTGCTACAGACCCGTTTTTGTAGTCATACAATTTTGTTTGTGTTAATTATAGACGTTTTTCCCAGTAATCTAGGTTCGTTTGAATATATGCTTTATAAAACAAAGTTTGACATGATACTGTTAAAAGTCTCTGATTGTGTACAATAACCAAATATATGATGCTACATTTAGCAAACTTGTTTAATATGGGTATCCCACTTAAGATTATATTGAAAGTATATGCCAAGATTTTTTCGCCTGAAGTTTGTCCAAAAACTGAATAAATCATTACGTAAAACTGAATAATGTCGTTATCTTTCTGAAAGCAATCTATTGTGTGTGTGTTCGGGTTTAACGTCTTTTTCAGTCATATAAACACGGGTGTCTACTTGTAGCAGTGAATGCCCAACTTTATAGTGCTGCCTCACTGGAATATCACGCCGTAGACACGTGACATGATACCCCACCCAGTCACATTATACTGACACTACCCTCTTAATTCTGAGCGCCAAGCGAGGAAGCTGCTAGTACCATTTTTTACGTCTTTGGTATGACACGGCCGGGGATCGAACCCACGACCTCTCACGGACGCTTTACCAATAGGCTACCGAGGCGGTTCAATAAAATTAATTTACATTTTTTTCACGGGCCCGGCAATAAAATGTCTTCATGTTCCCATTTACGACTGTATTTGAGTAATGAGAAATAAAGATATCGGCAATCATTCAATACATTACATTTTGCATTTTCTGACACCTAGGGAATTCATCTGTGTAATGTTCTGTTTTCGATTTCATCGTCACTGTCACTGTCTTTTTTCGGCGAACGCCGTCTAAATTCGTTTTCGTTACCTATGCCACGTGACTTCAGTTTGCAAATCAAACTACTTGATAACGCATTATAGATAATTTATCAAAATGGAAGATTTATGCAACACTCTGCCTGATTGGACGAGAGTGTCAATTTCTTTCACTCTGTTGATTGTGCTACGCTGAGTGAAATGTAGACAAAGCGTTTATCCTAAACGGCGCTGTTCACAGTTTTAAAGCTAACTTTGGCTCAGTATATTTAGCAAGAATATTGATATATCTCAAAATGATAAGTAAGTTTAATAAATATGATAAAAACCTGTTCAAATACCAACATATATCAAATTAAAGAAAGAGCTGAATACGGTCTGCGTATCACATGAATAAGGGTGTGATAAGAGTCTTTTATGTAGAGAAGTGCTTTTTAAAAGATTTTCCTTGTTAAAATTGTCGTCTGTATATGAAAAGTATGGAAGCGTCCTGGTGCCAGCAGAGAGATTTCAATTTGTTTTACGTACGACTTACTATCTCCTACGTAGGAGTTAGTATCTCCTACGTAGGACTTAGTATCTCCTACGTAGGACATAGTATCTCCTACGTAGTACTTAATATCTCCTACGTAGGACATAGTATCTCCTACGTAGGACTTACTATCTCCTACGTAGGAGTTAGTATCTCCTACGTAGGACATAGTTATCTCCTACGTAGGAGATATTTAAGTACTACGTAGGAGTTAGTATCTCCTACGTAGGACTTAGTATCTCCTACGTAGTACTTAATATCTCCTACGTAGGACATAGTATCTCCTACGTAGGACTTAGTATCTCCTACGTAGGACATAGTATCTCCTACGTAGTACTTAATATCTCCTACGTAGGACATAGTATCTCCTACGTAGGACTTACTATCTCCTACGTAGGAGTTAGTATCTCCTACGTAGGACATAGTATCTCCTACGTAGGAGATATTAAGTACTACGTAGGAGTTAGTATCTCCTACGTAGGACTTAGTATCTCCTACGTAGTACTTAATATCTCCTACGTAGGACATAGTATCTCCTACGTAGGACTTAGTATCTCCTACGTATGAGTTAGTATCTCCTACGTAGGACATAGTATCTCCTACGTAGGACTTAGTATCTCCTACGTAGGAGTTAGTATCTCCTACGTAGGACATAGTATCTCCTACGTAGGACTTAGTAACTCATACGTAAGGGTTCCCATTTTGCGGCGCTGCAACGTTCTGTGGTCCTACTTGCGTTTCCGGTACATGTGTTAATTGAACATTGCTGGTTGACTTTTTAATTGCGTGCTGATAAAAGGCATTTATTGCAATATTTCATTTATTTTCTAAACTATTTATATTCTTGTATTTTATGTGTTGTCTCGAGAAGGGGCTTAAATAAATAACTTTTCATTGAATTCCGTGAAATAATCTCTTAACCACTGTTTCTAACCAATAACAAAGAACGAATTTATATAGACCTGATTGCATGATACGATTATCAATGTTCTATAAGATTTAGTAAGTTTCAACTAGTCAATTATTCTTTTATCTAGTCACTCTGATCAAACAAAATTGTAAAGGTTATTTCTCATGAAATTAGCTCTTATAAAAAAATAGCCTCTGCCGTGAAGAGCGATAAAGGGGAATAAATCATGTTTACCAAGTTACTCGTCATTAATTTCTTCTCTCTAGGCATAAACTTAACAAAGCAAAGGATAACCAGATTTAATGACTGGAAACTACAAATCCGCCGTGATATTCGGTAATTAAAAGATTTTACTGTCAAAAAAAATGCTTCACTTTATTTAAATACTATTCTGTTCTTCCTCTTTTTCACAACATATACAATATATAGAAGATACACACACCATGTTAAAGAAAGCAAAACCGTCGGACCACAAGTTGATATGACATTAGTTTTTCGGAACACTATTATTGAGTGTATTCTCGGGAATAGATCACAAAATTCAGTAGGAAAAAATAAATAAAGTGGGCTAAATATAGTACTGTAATTAAGAGAAAATATACAGTAATTAAGACTCTTAGAGAGAGAGAGAGAGAGAGAGAGAGAGAGAGAGAGAGAGAGTTAGACGAATATTTGAATTTTATATGAATAATGAGACATGTGCAAGATCCACATCCCTAGCTGAAAGGTCAAGGTCACTTTCGGCCGAGACGGAACTATTTTTGTCTGTTCTAGATCGGTATTTAACCAGTCGGGCGTTCAATTCATACGCATCTGAACTCTGTCAGGGTTCCCACGGTCAGGGAAAGTCGGTGAATTTTGTAATTAGTCAGGGAAATTTGGACTTTGGGCAAAAGTCAGGGAAAATTCAGGGAAATCTGGAGTTGTACCAGCTTATTTTCTCAGAGGGGGTCCGACCCCCTCCCCCACCCGGAAAATTTTGAAATTTAGCGCTTTCAGCATTCTGGGCATTTTAGGAGCATTTAAGAACACCTTTCCACTGCAAGTTTATCAAGTTTATATACAATATACCCTTATTTTCACAGTTTTATGTGCTAACCTGTTAAATTTGGGGAAAATGATAAAATCAAGTTTTCTTCAAGGTAGAATTCTTAGTTTCTTTTAGATAATTGATATAAATATGAATTATGTCGGGATCGTATGAAGCAGCAGCCGCATATACTTTGAATGCGGTCCTAATATTTCCTTTTTCGAAAAAACAAACATTTTCTTTCCTTCTTCTCTTCTTTCCTTTTTCCAAGGATTTTCCAGAGGGGGTCCGGACCCCCGGTCCCCCACCCCCTCTGGAACCGCGCATGTTGTAGGTCGAAGGTTTTAGGAATCAGTTTTAACATAAGCTAAAAAGATAACATTAGCTTAAAAGATCTAGCAGTGTTTTAAAGCCACCTCTATAGGCAAAATTATTAAGGCACCTTATTTGAAAGATTTAGCTTGTAAACCTTAACCCTAAGACTGCACTGCCTGGTGACCACTTTTATGGCCCGACTAATTAGTGTACTAAAATTGACAGAGGTCCACTTTTCGAAACCTGCTCATTTTAAGACCGATGTCAAATGTTTTATTCGTTATTTAATTGCTCAAAAGAGTTTTGATGAAATTGAAATAATTGTTATTTTGTGCACATATAGACGTCTGTTCCACCATGACTTCGTCTATGTGATATTTCGCGCCATACATTTTAAATGTATAAACTAACTCTGACTTTTTTTTTCAAGGAAAATTAAGCATTTGTTTTTCATAAGAATAAAGGATGAATAGTTCAGTAAAATATAATTTCTAAAACACTCGCCTTTAAATATAATTACAGACTCCCAATTACTACTCAATCATTTAGTTTAATCATATTTCATTGTACATATATACGGAAACATAAACAACAATCACATACATCATATATGTCATATATACAAATGGGTTGGGTTAAAAGTTATTGAAACGTTATGTCGTGCTAATATTAGAAATATCAACGTTCGTAAAGCGACGGTTGTATTTGGATGTCGTCGTGAACGTCGTTAGCAATTTTAAATTTATAGTGTGGCAGCATTTTTCGCAAGAGAGACAAGAAATAAAGAAATGTTTAAGAAAAACCAACTTTTTGACCAACCTAAAAACGCTCAATGTAATTGCTTACAACGGTAAGCCAAGAGCTCTTTTGGTTTAAAGGCAAGCAGCAAGCATTTTCATGAAACAAGATATATCATAAACTTTATTTGATTTCTCTTAGAGAGAGAGAGAGGGAGAGAGAGAGAGAGAGAGAGAGAGAGAGAGAGAGTCTACTTTTGTTGATAATTGTATCTTATTAAAGAGCTATCTGTATAATTAATTTCCTTACCTTAAAAGATATTTCAAAAGAAGATATCTCTCTTGGAGAAGAGCTTTCAGTCACAGACAAGAGACAGGCTTAAATATAGCTTTCTCTCAATTAAACTTCTATCCCATCATAATGCAGATATTGAATTGAAACTTCACATGTGTCTTTGGGGTTATAAAACTAGTTGACAGCATCAAGTCCCATAACTCTGACCTGCATTTTTAGCCAAATTATGCCCCCTTTGGACTTAGAAAATCCTGGTTAAAGTTTTGCGTGCAAGTACATACAGTACATGGTGCATCTTTGATGAGTATAGGTCACTTCTCAGCCAACTTGGGACGGGGGCACCATCTGCCCGTCCCTGGATCCGGGCATGTTCAGAGATGATTTTAATAAGCTTTTCAAAAGGAGAAACAGTTATATGCGAAGAAACAGTTCTATCATATTTGAATGAAATTTTATAATAGACATATTAGAATCAAAATAGTTCATAGCAAAGCTGTGTTTGAACACTATACACTCCGCAGATTATACGTCGTATGAAATATTTTCTCGGTATACGCCCTCGTAAAATTATTACGCTCGGCGTATATAAATAGTGTTGAAACAGGGTTTTGCTATAAATCATTTCTTAAATATAACTCGCGACGGCTACATCGACGCCTGGATTGAGTACAATAGCCCTCTTCTTCGAATATATAGTCTAGTTAAAATGTTTATATTGGCGTCCGTTAATATTAAATATATAACTAATATCCATGAACTTTTGGATCAATTCTCGCACATGAGCAAAGGGTTACAATAGATGCGTTTACTGGTTCTTTAAATTGTTAAACATTGAAATTGTTCCTGCTTTGCTAATACTGAGATTAACAATGAATTGATTTAAATACACTATTTAATATGTTTACAACAATCAGTTAACAGTTATACGTCATTTTCATGTTTTACAAATGAACATGGTCAACTTGTTTAAAATAACTTGTAAATAACGGAGTAGCCTGTGCGTCGACAGACTTCGCCTTATATTGGTTGGTCTTGCATTTAGGTTTAGTCCTGGTGAAGTTCATTTAATATTTCCCGTCGGAGAAATTGGTAAAGCAGTGCAGCATCGTCTGCTGTTTTGGCAGGCATCATATTATGGTCCGACATGATGATGGTACACAGTTCAAACACCGTTTCGTCACATGTAACATTTCCCTTTTGAATACTTTCCTCAAGACACAAGTTCACCTGTGCTTCAGATGTACGACAAAGGTA
The DNA here is from genome assembly GCF_021730395.1 of Mercenaria mercenaria. Classification (NCBI taxonomy): domain Eukaryota; kingdom Metazoa; phylum Mollusca; class Bivalvia; order Venerida; family Veneridae; genus Mercenaria; species Mercenaria mercenaria. The sequence goes on from NC_069370.1 coordinate 37,385,433, forward strand.
ATCCTGACAGCCGAACATACCAGGACAATGATACATCAAAAATGGTCTTCCGTATGGCTGGTTTGGATTGCTTGATGGTCTTATACGATGGTTATTCCACAGTTTAACTATAGAGTTAAGTTCTTCCTGAAAAAAATGTATAGATAAAAGTATAATGGCGAAAGAAAGTAAGTACGATGCACGCTATATATAGGCCTGTATTTACACTTTTTAAGACTTCGCACACACTTTTAAATGTATTTGTTAACACGCCTTTTAAAACTCTATTAAATTTCAGTGGAATCTGAAATGTTATTTTTTTACGTTCAAGTTTCATACCGGGTGTGTGACGTCAGTTTCAGGTATATCGCCACGTTTAAAAGTTCTTCAGCGACGAAAATTTCAACTTCGCTCACGCTTCATAAAAAGATGTGTACCATTTATATAATAATTAAAAGTGAGGTATGCGTAAGTAATAAAAAGAGTACTGTATTGGATTTACATTGGAAAATATGAATTCGTTCTTTTGCGTTTCTGGTACCATTGTAACTTACCACAGGCACGAGTATCGGACCTGGGACAAAAAATATGGCCTTGTTTACATCCTGAATGAGTCCAAAATGAAAACTATGTAGTGAAATATTGGCCCCTTCAAAAGATACTGAAGGCCAGAATCTCGAGAATCGAGCCTGCGAGCGATGGGTTCACTTCCCGAGCCGTTGTGAAATAAAGTCTCTAGACAATTGAACAAACTACCTATCACAATTTCGCATGTACAATTAGCTACAAATTGAGATCAACCCCAAGTTTCTAGCCCTCCCCGTTCATGAATTATCTATTAGAATGCTGCAAGTTCCAGGTAGATAGAAGTGTGGCACAACGAAACGGTACGAAATTACAGACTAAAAGATGTTTGTCAGCCTAGCACGGGTCAAATTCATTTGCCATGAATAACAAGTATAATTACTAAATATGTAAATTACGGTCACTCACCACCGTCAGTAGCATCTGCTACACGCGATACTTACTTTTTTATTTTTCCGTCGGTCTTTCGATTGTATTCTCCGCCATTGAAACAGATATGATAATATCCGAGTAATTTTGTACGAAACGTTGCGGTTCTGTCGGAGGTGTGTCGCTATTGGCCAATCAGAAATTGAGTTTAAAAATACTTAATGAATTCTGTTCAATGGCGTAGCATTCAATTGAAAGACTGTGAAAAAAATTTGAAACGCAAATATCGCGTGTTTGAGATGCTATTGACGATTTTGAGTGGCCCTAGTTTATGTATTTAGTTATACTTTTTAGTACTTTTTTTATTGAATTTGAGCCGTAATCGGCGGACAGCTATACTTTAGTCTATGTTTACGTACCGATTCTTTGTGCCGCATCTTTATCTACCAGGGACTTTCAGAAGGAAGGCATTCGTTTCCTGACAGATATTTCATGAACGGGTAGGGCTAGAGACTTGGGGTCGGTCTCATTTTGTAGCTAAATGTATAGGGAAACAGTGATAGGTAGTTTATCTAGAGAATTTATTTCACAACGGCCCGGGAAGTGAACCCATTGCTCGCAGGCTCGATTCTCGAGATTCTGGTCTTCAGTAGACATATGTATCAGTAGTATAGGCGTCTCTTTGGGGGTAAACAAACGGGCGCCATCTTGGATGACCTAGTTACTATATATAGTAACTCATTTGCATATAAGAAACGAATTCATTGCAAATGCGCGGCGACCATTTTGAATTTTTAGAATGACATCATCTTTCTATTTTAAGAATGACTTCACTCTGCTATTTATATCTCCCAGAAGTATATAGAGCTGACTTATATACCTATCTAGGGCGTGTTCGCGCACATTGAGGGTCAGGTGCTCAGCCCTAGACGGGGAGATACTATGAAAACAAAATATTTCAAGAAAATCAAATAAATATTAATTATATTTGAACATATAGATTTATCTATAACGTAATATACATTGTATGGTAAACAAAGAACTTATTAATGCAAAATATTTATTAATTTTTAATTAAAACCATTAAGCTTTATTTAAGATATTAAAAACATTAAGCTTTATTTAAGATAGCTACGTTAGAAATAACGTTAACTGAAAATAAAGTATTACATTTTTGCTTACGATGTTTCCTCCTTGGCGTCCACTGACAAAATGACTGCAATCATAAGCGTATTATTCCTAAATGCGCATGCTCGGACCTATTTTTCATAATGACTTCATAAGCTTTATTTAGATAAGGTCATGAGTGCATCAAACGTGATCATGGTCAGAATGTCTAGCGTGTGTTGATTTAAGGCCGGATAGACGGACAATAAAAAGTAAACATGTCAAGTTAATCCCTTAAGTCGCCACAATGTCTGGCGTGTATTTATTTAAGAGCGGATGCGTTAACAATAGCCTATTCAACTGTCAAAGTTAATCCCTTTAAGTCGCCACAATGTCTGGCTTATGTTGATTTATGGACGGATGCATTAACAAAGGCTTTGATCTGTCCAAGTTAATCCGTGTATTGAGTACGGGAAGGGAGGCGACATCAGGTCTGGGTCGCATATGGACCGAAGTGCCTCTTTCATACCATCAATGATATGATGTTAAAGAACAATTGCCAACATTTTTAATGTACCATCCAGAGTTTTAGAACCAGTAAAGGGCTTTTTTAGAAGGTTGCTAAAATCATCAAAATAAGACGTTTTAGGGTCCATTTTTACATTTTGGGTATTGACATTTTTTGAAAGCCAAAGGGTGTACTTTACCCATAAACTAGGTGCCAACGGAAATGAAGTCATTAAAATTTCAAAGTCATCGTACCGACTCGGGAACGGTACCGTTAGAAAGATTTTTCGAGTAGGTTCAGAAAATATGTACATATTACGGGTCTATCTCTATCCGTTTTCCAGATTATTGAGGTTTAAACCAGATCATTCATCCGGAAACACCCGGCTTCATGCTTTATTATTAAAGATAACCTAGGCATGTTGGGTATCTAACGAAGGTCTCGACTAGTATCTATAAGTTGGTACACTCAAACCGGAAGTGAAATCATCACGCGTAAAATTCACATTTTCTGCACGTCCTAGACTCGAACCTACACAAGCACAAGCACAAGCACACGCGTACACACGAGAACACACACACACACATACACGCACACGCACTTACACACACAGACACACACACACTCACCACGCACACGCGCAATCACACACACACAAGCACACCCACACGCGCATACATGCATGCACGCACCAACGTACGCGCCATTAAACCAATATATGTAACATCATTAAAATATTCAAAAGTATCAAAATCTTTCGTGCCTATTACCCTAGTACACAGATTGTGTCTGCAACTTCATTAACAGGTATTCACATAATATCTTCCTTTGTAACTTTACATTTGTCATCTTTAGTTATTACAACAACATCATAGTCTCCGAAATTGAACATGCCAGTTCCATTCGGTGTAGATACTCCAACACATCACACAATATTTCATATTATATAATTTAGAAACATCCAGAATTTTGAATTAACAGAGTATACACTTCAATGTAATCGTACAAGTCTATGCATGAAATTCAACCTTCAGCGGATTTTAAGTATTAATATTTTTTGACTTGAGATCGGCTTAAGATAATGTATGAAAGAGAACTGGCCAATGTTGACACTAATACTTTGAAAACTGTAAAGGGATTTAATTTCGGTCAATTTTATGACTTTTAGGAGAAGAACTTATAAAAACGTAGTATTTTGTGTTATAATACTTTTATAGTCCTTTGGATACTGTCTTAAGTACAGATAGGTTCTAGAAAGCCTATTTCGACCATTCTAGGAAATCGTCAAGAGTTTCAATGAACAGAAATTACATTGAACAATCAGTTTTCCCCATTTCGTGACACACTTTTCTATTCATCAATTCTGAGATGTTAATTTCATGTGATAAAATTTTCATAAAAATCTTTCATTTACATCCCCCATTCTCGATTCGATTTTCAACCGTTTACGCGTTATGACGTAACAGCGATTTTAAACCTTTCTTAAACTTTGCAATAAACTCTTGAAACAGATAGCATTGGAAAGATCTCGTCGCATAGGTTCAGAAAATGTATAGATATTTACCTCTATGTAGATCCGTTCTCAAGATATTGGCGTTTAAAGATTGAAGTGACGTCATTGCAAACGTTTTTGAGCGGTAAATTCAAATTTCGCAACCAAATTTTCAAAATGTAATTTCTCCTCTATTTGTGGACGATTTTAATGATCTTGGTGTCAAACCAAAACGCTTGGCGAGACCTAAGTGTGGTAGCAAACAACCGGAATGAAATCACTCATGCGTAAATATCGATTTTCTCCTTTATTACTCAACCGACTATACCCGTGTTTTGTATCCTACGAAAGGTTTTGACTGGTACTATTCCATTGTTTGCACTAAAGAATATGGGGTCACTCACGCGTAAAATGCGTCAAAGTAAGCTTACCTGATCCTTACACTTTGGATCAAAATGACAATGAACGAATTCACAGGGTAAAGTAAAATAAATAGAGCCGAAGCAACGTTCTGTTAGTCAGTTTAACTTATAGCAATGCTCTGATTGGCTAATGATATGACGCATTCTGATTGATCACTCAGGGATCCACGTCATATATAAGTCGTTAAAGTAAATTTAACCATGATTGAGGTGTTACGAGTTACTGTATATACCAACAACTCTCCTCCTCCTCCTCACCTCCTCCTCCCACCTCCTCCTCCTCCTCCACTCCTCCTCCCCATCCTCCTCTCCATCCTCCTCCTCCTCCACCTTCTCCTCCTCCTCCTCCTCCATCCCTCCTCTCCTCTACTCCTTCTCCTCCTCCTCCACTCCCTCCTCCTCCTCCTCCTCCTCCTCACTCCACCTCCTCCTACTCCTCCTCACACCTCCTCCTCCTCCACTCCTCCACCTCCTCCTCCTCCTCCACCACCTCCTCCATCCTCCTCCTCCCCTCCTCACTCCTCCTCCTCCTCCTCCTCCTCTTCCTTCTCCTCTGCCCAAGAAAGCGTAAGAATGGCAAACAGAATTAAAGCAGTGTCTTTTTGATAAAGATACTTACATCGGTTTCACAAATGCATCAGTGTCTGTTTGCCATCAGTCTTTCTCTCGGATTGACAACATGCGGGACATCAACGTTATGTCCACGGAAATGACGAAGCAACTGACAGTTTTTCACCGCCATTACAAACATGGGACATCTCAAGAGAAACGGCGTTTCAACATCCATTTTCTATGGTCGTTTCAGGACCAAGTGGTAGTGGAAAAACTGAATGGACAAGAAAACTGCTATCATCAAATCTTGTAAGACTCAGCCTCAGCGTATCATATGGTGTTTTGGACAATGGCAACCATTGTATGATGACTTCAGCGTGAAATCCCCGGTGTCGATTTGTACACGGTATTCCAGACTACTTGAATGATTCCCAATATATAAATGTTAGTCAAAGGAACTGCTGGTCTTTGACGACCTGATGACTGAAGCTAAATGCGACCAAAGAATTGCTGATCTCTTTACGAAGGGCAGTCACCACAGGAACATATCTGTCGTTTATCTCACCCAAAATTTGTTTCCTCAAGGTAAAGCCTGCGAGATATCGCTTTGAATACGCAGTATCTGGTGCTATTTAATAATCCTATTGATAGACAGCAAGTGGCTACATTGGCAAGAAGAATATATCCTTCGTCTAGTAACATCTTTATGAAACGGTTTGAACGAGCGACATCAAGACCTCACGGTTATTTGGTAATAGACTTAAATCCAGCACACCAAGAACAACACCGTTTACGTGAAAACATTTTCGAGGCAAAACACTCCAGAAAAGAGGAAAACGAACAGATGATGAATATAAAACAAGAAGACTATTTCAATGGTGAAGGATACTTATCTGATAAAAATGATGACAAGGTTGAAGATGAGAAGGCAGATTTTGATGACCATGATGATGATGATAGTGATTGATGAAACGAAAATAGAAATAATGATACTTTTGTAAAGAAACGATCTTTGATCAAGGGACCTCAGGTAAACGTAGAAAAGTTGAGATTATAGAACAGCGATCACGCCGTGAGATATGGGATAAGCGTTTTCGGATCCTCTCAGACAATCTATTAAAGAACAATTTAAAGCTAAAGTTAACAACTATACAGAACAAGGGCTCTCTTTTAAAGAAGCGTACCGTCGCACTGCTAATGATGAATTGCCTCAATTAAGAAAGAGACTGAGACAAAATTATGCCCGATTTCTAATTGACTTTTATGAGCTACAAAACGACCCTATCAGCAGCAGATTCTACAGTCGGCTAAGAAAACTAAGAAGTCAGCACGGCATGACTGTCAAAGAATCTGTTCGGCAGCCATTGCCTTAGAAAGACCTATTTGATGAGTTGTGGCCGATCATAAAGCAAAGAAGAATATTTAATGGATGATAATAAAGAAAGTGATGACGATGAGAATCGGATGATGATGAATGAACGTTGTAAGAAGGATTGGCGTGCTTTAACTTTTCATCATGCAAAATGGGTACCATAGAGGTATACGATTATAAACAAGAAAATGGGTACCGGATAAACCGGACCGGAAAAATGGATACAAACACTTCAAAGATTGAGGGACGGATATGTGTATCCTGATCATATGGGCCGTTACATCGTGGGTAGCGGTGCTCATTTAGAAAATGGCTGAACTAAAAAGAGAAACAAGAAAGAGAAGCACAAGAACAAAAAGGGGAGATTCCCGTAGTAAAACTTGTGACACCGTAGCCCAAGCGGTTGATATTGCTAGGTCGGAAATAAGACGGTCACGAAAGCATAGTGATCTAAAGCGGCATAGGAATACATTGGACACACCTATGAGTCGTGATTTAGACAGCCCACGACGTAAGAAATATCGCCAAAATATGACCCAAGATACTATGGATTGGAACACCTATACATTTTAAAATGAATAACTATGAACTCGAGGAAATGTTAAAGAGTACCCTGTGACAATATGTGCTGCGGATCAACTTCAGATACGTAGAGGACAATACGTCATCTCAAATTACAGACACGAGCCAGGGATCAGGAAAACATTGGGTGGCCTTTTATTTTCCAAAAAGGGGACACGACGAATTTTTCGATTCACTAGGTAATAGACCAGAGCACTACAAAGTTCATATTTGAGCAAGTGTTAAAGAAGCGTTACTGGATGAACTTCAGTCAAATACAGGATACAGATTCAAACATATGTGGGCTGTATTGCGTATATTACATTATGAACCGATGTTCTGGACGAAAATGAAGGACATTGTAAAACCGTTTGATGTGTAGTGCAAGAAGTTGAATGATGACTTTATTTTGTCTTATTTTAGTTGATACATGTAACCTGTATTAGTGATACAAGCTTTGGCAATAAAAGATTAAAGAACAATATGTCTTTGTTATTTATAATCCATACGTTTGAATTTGATTTGAAAGATAAGAAAGCGTTCAGTAGGTGTTGTGGTGTACACAAATAAAACAACATATTCGTTTATTGTATTTTATTTCTCCAACATCGCTTCACAAATTGATATCATGCTTCGCAATAAGCGTTTCTAGCAGTTCTAAATGACCTGTGAATTCGTTCACTGTCATTTTTGATCTCAAAGTGTAAGGATCAGGTAAGCTTACTTTGACGCATTTACGCGTGAGTGACCCCATATTCTTTTAGTGCAAACAATGGAATAGTACTAGTCAAAACCTTTCGTAAACACGGGTATAGTCGGTTGAGTAATAAAGGAGAAAATCGATATTTTACGCATGAGTGATTTCATTTCGGTTGTTTGCTACAACACTTAGGTCTCGCCAAGCGTTTTGGTTTGCACCAAGATCATTAATTCGGTCCACAAATAGAGGAGAAATTACATTTGAAAATTTTGGTTGCGAAATTTGAATTTTACCGCCAAAAGGTGACGTCACTTCAATCTTTAAACGCCAATATCTTGAGAACGGATCTACATAGAGGTAAATATCTATACATTTTCTGAACCTATGCGACGAGATCTTTCCAATGCTATCTGTTTCAAGAGATTTATTGCAAAGTTTAAGAAAGGTTAAAATCGCTGTTACGTCATAACGCGTAAACGGTTGAAAATCGATCGAGATGGGGGATGTAAATGAAAGATTTTTATGAATTTCTATCACATGAAATTAACATCTCAGAATTGATGAATAGAAAGTGTGTCACGAAATGGGAAAAACTGATTGTTCAATGTATTTCTGTTCATTGAAACTCTTGACGATTTCCTAGAATGGTCGAAATAGGCTTTCTAGAACCTATCTGTACTTAAGACAGTATCTAAAGGACTATAAAGTTTTAAACAAAAATACTCGTTTCTATAAGTTTCTCCTAAAAGTCATAAAATTGACCGAAATTTAATCCGCTTTTACAGTTTTCAAAGTATTAGTGTCAGCATTGGCCAATTCTCTTTCATACATTATCTTAAGCCGATCTCAAGTCAAAAAATACTAATACTTAATATCCGCTGAAGGTTGAATTTCATGCATAGACTTGTACGATTATATTGAAGTGTATACTCTGTTAATTCAAAATTCTGGATGTTCTAAATTATATATATGAAATATTGTGTGATGTGTTGGAGTATCTACACCGTAGTGGAACTGGCATGTTCAATTTCGGAGACTATGATGTTAATGTAATAACTAAAGATGACAAATGTAAAACTACAAAGGAATATATTATTGTGATACCTGTTAATGAAGTTGCAGACACAATCTGTGTACTAGGGTAATAGGCACGAAAGATTTTGATAATTTTGAATATTTTGATGATGTTACATATATTGTTTAATGGCGCGTACGTGTGTGCGTGCGTGCATGTATGCGCGTGTGCGTGTGCTTGTGTGTGTGTGTGTGTGTTTGCGCGTGTGCGTGTGTGTGTGTGTGTGTGTGCGTGTGTGTGCGTGTGTGTGTGTGTGTCTGTGTGTGTATGTGCGTGTGCGTGTGTGTGTGTGTGTACGCGTGTGCTTGTGCTTGTGCTTGTGCAGGTTCGAGTCTAGGAACGCGCAGAAAATGTGAATTTTACGCACGATTGATTTTACTTCCGGTTTGAGTGTACCAACTTATAGTACTCGTCGGACCTTCGGTTGATTACCCAACATGCTAGGTTATCTTTAATTAATATAGGCATGAGCCGGGTGTTTCGGATGAATGATTCTGGTTTAAACCTCAATATCTGGAAAACGGATAGAGATTATTTGTTACATATTCTGAACCTACTCGAAAAGATCTTTCTAACGGTACGGTCCGAGTCTGTACGATGACTTTGAAATTTTAATGACTTTATTTCGGTTGGCACCTAGTTTAAGGTAAAGTACACCCTTTGGGCTTTTCAAAAATGTCAGATACCCAAAATGTAAAATGGACCCTAAACGTCTTATTTTGATGATTTTAGCAACCTTCTTAAAAAGCCCTTTACTGGTTCTAAAACTCTGGATGGTCATTTAAAATGTTGGCAATTGTTCTTTAACTCATATCATTGATGGTATGAAAGAGGCACTTCGGTCCATATGCGACCTGACCTGATGTCGCCTCCCTTCCGTACTCAATACACGGATTATTGGACAGATCAATAGGCCTTTGTTAATGCATCGTCCATAAATCAACATAAGCCAGACATTGTGGCGACTTTAAAGGGATTAACTTTGACAGTTGAATAGGCTATTGTTAACGCATCGCTCTTAAATAATACACGCCAGACTTTGTGGCGACTTAAGGGATTAACTTTGACATGTTTACTTTTTATTGTCCGTCTATCCGGCCTTAAATCAACACACGCTAGACATTCTGACCTGATCACGTTTGATGCACTCATGACCTTATCTAATAAAGCTTATGAAGTCATTATGAAAATAGGTCCGAGCATGCGCTTTAGGAATTAATACGCTTATGATTGCAGTCATTTTGTCAGTGGACGCCAAGGAGGAAACATCGTAAGCAAAAATGTAATACTTTATTTTCAGTTAACGTTATTTCTACACGTAGCTATCTTAAATAAGCTTAATGTTTTTAATATCTTAAATAAAGCTTAATGGTTTTAATTAAAAATTAATAAATATTTTGCATTAATAAGTTCTTTGTTTACCATACAATGTATATTACGTTATAGATAAATCTATATGTTCAAATATAATTAATATTTATTTGATTTTCTTGAAATATTTTGTTTTCATAGTATCTCCCCGTCTAGGGCTGAGCACCTGACCCTCAATGTGCGCGAACACGCCCTAGATAGGTATATAAGTCAGCTCTATATACTTCTGGGAGATATAAATAGCAGAGTGAAGTCATTCTTAAAATAGAAAGATGATGTCATTCTAAACATAGAATTCAAAATGGTCGCCGCGCATTTGCAATGAATTCGTTTCTTATATGCAAATGAGTTACTATATATAGTAACTAGGTCATCCAAGATGGCGCCCGTTTGTTTACCCCCAAAGAGACGCCTATACTACTTGTATCTTTTGAAGGAGGCTCATATTTCACTACATATTTTTCATTTTGAACTCATTTAGGATGAAAATAAGGCCATATTTTTTGTCCCAGGTCCGATACTGGTGCCTGTGCCAGGTCACTAAATTATATATTTTAACACGACCAGCAAATAATTAACCTACATACATGTAGAGCAAACTCTGTTTCTATATAAAGTAACACTCATTATACGATGAACGATAAATCGAAAATCGTGTAGAAGGTCAGAAATCTGGTCATATGTTTTATAAAAAAAAATATAGACGTATCCTTAATTAAGTCCATGAAAAAAACTGCAGAACAGCCTTATCAAGGATGCTTCCGTTGAAATCACCAGTACTTTTCAGCATTGTGAAAAATCTATCCAGTACTGAACATTTTTCATTTCGAAGTATACCCCACCAACGCTCAATTCTTTGATTATGGTTACTTGATCCTTGTAAAAAACAGTGTTGTTAACTGTTCGTCTCTCTGACCCCTAAGAAAATGACCATCTGTCGAATGTAAACATTCTCGGGTGCCATAATCTGACCTAGCACGCGTTGGACAGCCTTGCATAATGTTTCACAGCATTCATAAAATAACCAGCATTATCTTAGGATCGCTGTTTGTTTTGTGCACCCTAGCCATATTATGAAACGAGAAAATCCATCGATAGCTCCGTTGATACACAGCCGTACGGTTTCAATTTTATCATACCCGTCGATATGCCATAAATAATTAGGTCCAAGATTCAGGTACATCCGACGTTGAAGACGAGTTCTCCTTCTCTGTTCAATACTTTCTTTGTCACAAATATGCATCATCAGGCGAACTGTTTCTTGCGTAACAACATATCCCTCTTGAGGAGTTTCTGATGCATCATCTTGTATCCAAGTTGTTTGCTGGATGTCATTACATTTTCCATGATATAGAGACCAAACACTAAGCTCATCACTTTTATTTATGCGTCTAAATAACTTCATACGTGACAATATCGTTTAGGCTTCGATAAGAAACTTTAAACCATTTATTTTTTCAAGACAAAGTAATATTTCACGGTATTTCATACCAGATGCAAATATGTTTTTATAAAGTCATCCATGCCGTGTAGTTTTAAATTACACACGTTTCCTTACTAAATAATAGTACACACGAGTATATTGTTCCACTACGCATGCTGGAGAGTCTTTTAGTCAGTGACATACGTACGAGTTACTAAGTCCTACGTAGGAGATACTAACTCCTACGTAGGAGATACTATGTCCTACGTAGGAGATACTAAGTCCTACGTAGGAGATACTAACTCCTACGTAGTACTTAATATGTCCTACGTAGGAGATACTATGTCCTACGTAGGAGATATTAAGTACTACGTAGGAGATACTAACTCCTACGTAGGAGATACTAAGTCCTACGTAGGAGATACTATGTCCTACGTAGGAGATACTATGTCCTACGTAGGAGATATTAAGTACTACGTAGGAGATACTAAGTCCTACGTAGGAGATACTAAGTCCTACGTAGGAGATACTATGTCCTACGTAGGAGATACTATGTCCTACGTAGGAGATACTATGTCCTACGTAGGAGATAGTAAGTCCTACGTAGGAGATACTAAGTCCTACGTAGGAGATACTATGTCCTACGTAGGAGATACTTAGTCCTACGTAGGAGATACTATGTCCTACGTAGGAGATAGTAAGTCCTACGTAGGAGATAGTAAGTCCTACGTAGGAGATACTATGTCCTACGTAGGAGATACTAAGTCCTACGTAGGAGATACTAACTCCTACGTAGGAGATACTAACTCCTACGTAGGAGATAGTAAGTCGTACGTAAGACAAATTTAAATCTCTCTGCTGGCACCAGGACGCTTCCATAGAAAAGGTTTCTTGCTTTTGTGACTTATTCAGATTGCATATTAAAATGAGTACTTGTTTGCTTTGATATATTTGTTATAATTTATTTAACTGATTTATTATATATGAATATTTTTCTTTAGTATGGTATGCAAATATTGAACTCAGTTGAAATCTGTTTTACTATATATATGCTATATAATGACTAAATCTCATTACACTGAAATGAAGGTACGCTGCATACAGTTTATTTATATGATATGACTACGATCAAACTTTGCTTATGAAACAGAAATATTGAAATAATTACAATTGTATGTTTTGCTTGACCTTCACAATTTTATAGGTGTGACGTCATTGTCCAAAGATTCATGAATAGCGAATATGCATTTGTTAAAGCGGGATCAGTTGGCCTATTTTAGAAATAAATAAAAATAATAAATAAAAAATCCTTTAATTGATTTTTTCTCATGTATTCTAATCAAAATTGATTTGTAGCATCTTTATTAGGCCCGCAGCTTACTTTGTTCAGCTGGGACATTTGACCCCTTTTAGGGGCTGCTAGAGCTAAAACTAGAAACACCTTTATACAGCGTCTCATGAACAGCTTGGTGGATCTTTGTCATACTTGGTCTGGAGCATCATTATAAGGTCCTCTTCCAAATTCATTATAAGGTCCTCTTCCAAATTTATTTATATAGGAACTTGGGCCCTATTAGGGACCACTATAGCTAAAAGTAGATATGCCTTTCTTCGCATTAAACACTAAAATGTAATGGATTTTTATCAACTCGATGTGTAACAATATCGTAAGGTCTCCTGCTATTTTGTTACAAATGGGGATTGGGACCAATTTAGCTAAAAATATAAACACGTTTAATGACCTCTTCTCATGAACCGCTTCATGAATCTTCATCAAACTACTGCTGTAATTATTCGTCTAAGGATAAACGAAACAAAATTGCAACCCTACGAAACCTTTGCGAAAAATTAAAAGGGAACCATTTAAATTGTTAAAGTGCGATGTTTAGTTTTGCAATTTGAAAAATGTTAGATGAAAGATAAATGTTAGATGAAATATTCATAAACTTCTTTCCTTATTACAATTCGCCGACCATCATTTTTAAAGATATTTCTTGTTTCGCTCTTCTTTCCCCCAAACTACCCAAATTCAATGCTACCACAATACACATACGATGTGATATATTATTGAATTAATAAAAATGATTAGCAATTGAGTGAGGTCCTCCCCTTCCATTAAACAAAATTTCTTAAAACGCAGTTTTGATCAAATTTGCTGTATTAATAACTGTTGAATTTACATAGGTAATTGCATTATGAGCTGATTATATGAACATCTTTGGAGGTAATACTACATTTATTTTTTCAAATGCAGCACGGTAATTCAAAAAGGAATTAGTATATTTCAGCACCGCGCTTGAAGTTTAAAGTTAGCTAAATGCGATGAATATACATAAAATGTATATATAAAATGTATATTTTGAGTTGTGTTCCTGTATATTATAATATTCTCAGTTTAACATTAATAAGATTATTATTAAGTTGAAAGTTTGTTAAATGCGATGAATATACATAAAATGTATATATAGAATGTATATATTTTGAGTTGTGTTCCTGTATATTATAATATTCTCAGTTTAACATTAACATTGTCAAATCAAGTCATTAATATAGAAATAAAAGCGCATAACACAATAAGCCAGAAAAGATATGCGGTAACATAAATATATAATACTGTCTTATGAACGTTAAAAGATATTTAATTGGTAATCGATGAATGAATCAACTTAATCTTTTCACTCATGAGCTTATAATGATGAAAACATATGTTAAATTAGTGAATATATTTTAAACCTTCGTGTGTATGTACTACGAGTTGTATATACAGGTAAACTGGGGAACTGCAGTAAATGGAGAAAGATACACACTGTTGTAAAATTCTGTTTGTGTGTGAGATATGTGTATAACCAGAACCGGCGTACCGGGGAATAAATTTCTATAGCTCAGAATAAGCTCAAATTTCGAGAGATGACTAATTTAAAGGTCAGGAATAACGTGGTATTGTTAAAATGAACTGGGGAATTCCCCGGTTCGAGGCGTATCCCCAGTACGCTGGTGTGTATTCATACGAAATTACCCAGTTGACAGCGTTTACAAACACACGCACACGCACCCACACACACACACACGCACGTTCGATACTTCAAAAGGGTATTTTCACATATTTTATAATATTTAAACATGGTATCTCCTGAGCTTAACCGCATTTTTCTCTAAAATGAATGTTAAAAATTGTAGAATTTTACGACCATATTCTTTGAGAGATATCGTGTATTATGTAGTAAAATTTATTTCATGATTAGCCCTTGAAAATTGAGACGTAAAATTGATCGGCAATACAGATATAAACATTAGTCTATTCATATCACTGAAAGACATTTATTCAATTGTTTATGTTTAACCACTCAAATGCAACGCTTAATTATAGAAGATCAAAACCTGTTTGTGTTCAATGACGACAATTATGAATTTAGGTTAACTGTTTTGTGAATTAAACATGAAATATCTTTTAAGCTTTTGAATTTTTCCAAAGTCACATTGAGGGTATGCTGTATAGTGAACATAAAACGTATATAAAACGATTAAAAGATAAAATAAGAACAAACACGTTTGACTCAAATACTGAAAATGCGAATAAAAGATACAATACACAAAAAAGAACTTTATTTAAGTCGAATACAATATAACCAGTTAACATTAGCCCAAGAGTTAACTAAGATCATAACTGAAATTTATAATGTAACAAAAACTATTTTTTGCATTACATGCAGTTAATACCAAAAATATGCAAGGAATGAAGTACAATAGTTGGCGTCTCACAAACAAATCTTTCTTCAATAACAAGAACCGCCTTTGACAAGGCTCGAAACTTCGACCTGCTGGTTGTGGGACAGGTTCCGTGTCTATTAATCCACCGCAGCTCGGAGTATATTCAGGAAATTACAGTCCCAACATCAAAATAAACAGACTATCCCAAATTTTAAAATCCCAGAATGTTAAGATTGCAAAAAAAAATATCGTTTATAAACTCCATGTAACCGGATATGTTCGGCGCATTAAGATCTTCACTAGGTTAAATTTAAATAAGTTTTGGCTATAAAGGCAAAAAATCGGTGAAATTGCACAACTTGCCTGATTATGTTACCACTATACCTTCAACAACTATTCAAAAAATAGTTTAAATTGAAAAAGTAAAACGACGGCGTTAAACCTTAAACTAAGGCAGGTGTTTGCAATGCTAATATTTATAGACGTACTTTGTAATAGATATTGTTATTTCTTCATGAACTTTGTTTTTTACTCCATCATCTGTCATCTTCCTAAACTACATTGTAATAGTTTTGAGGTATTGTGATTTCATATTTAAAATACCCGCATTGAATACATTCATTGTTCAGATACAAATGATAAAATAACACGCAACTGAACGACTATGCGTATTTTTAGATATATTAACTGTTTAAGATACTTACAGCAAAGATTAATATCTACATACTTGACGACATCCACCAAATATTTGCATGTTTGAAAGACGTTAAGAAACCGTTTGAATTATATTCATTGTAACGTCTTGGTGATTTTAAAAATATGTTTTGTTTCTTGTATCAACAATTCATTTTATTTCATCAAAACATAGATGTAAAGATATCATTATATCATTAAATTGAATTCATAATACAAATAAAATAAAACGGATCTTTATATAGCAAATAATCGAAAAAAGACTAGTATTAAACATTTTATGATGTCTCTCCATAAAATAAAGTAATGCTATTATAAAACGACATATTAAAATCACAAACTAGCACATTTGCTTCCTGGTCCACACATAAGATAATGCGCAAAAGAGAATTAACATAAAGCTGTGTGTTCTAGTTACCCACATTACGTCAGTCCTTTAGACTTTATAGGTAATTATAGTAACAGCTTCCCTATACACACCTATGTGGCTTATCTAATGTAAATTCAACTAAAAAAGGTCTGATAAAGTTCATCTATATTTTTATTTTTATGATTGCTTAAGCAAATATCATAGCTATTTAGGCTTAATGCAATTTACAAGCAGTCTGATGGGTATAGCAAGGAATATCTTGTATAACTAACAGACACTGTGACTCCTGCATTTCAGCTAAATATAAAACCACTGATACCATGAAGCAGAAAATTGCTTTTAAAATGCTCTGAGGTCGACATATGCACATAACCACACGTCAAGTCCTTTGTTTTCAAATTTCAGTACAAGAAAGCATGACATCTAGTTTCACCTACAAATATGAAGGTGCCCGTTACTGTAAAACAGAATCAAGTTCGAACTTCATTATAAATGGTAAAAATAAGCATCTTCCTTAAGACTTAGTCTTGAAACAGTGGAGGTGGGTTAATCCTTTTATACGCACTTCAGCTCATGTTATTTACAATGTTTAAATGATTTTAACAAACAACTTGAAAATGTTAAAAAATCAACACATAAACTTCATTCTGTGTGCTGATTAGACCAATATTCCTTCATACAATATTGAGTGGCCCTGCATGTGCATTTCGGTGTGGCATACAGCAGTTTATAAGTTAAAGCAAACACTGAACAATTTGCCCAAATCTCTCATCAGCTGTGAATGAAGAAGTCTCTAAATTTTGGCAGTTTCTTCGTTGTCAGTTCTGCCTCTTTGCGTTGTCTGGAAGTTGCTATGCAATTTAGCTAGTGATTTTCCTTCTGTTCACATTCATTTCTATAAATCAAAACATGCTGTCTGAAATAAAGTCGCGGCCATTTCCCCTCCAGCTCTTTGTGTTTGTTGTTTTTTATGCTAATAAGAATAGTTTTAGAATATTTGTACTGCTGTCGTGCAACGACTGTCATAGATGTAGTGAACCTAATAAAATCTCTGTATATTCTACCTTGGCCGTAACCGGTCTTAAGTTGGTCCTTGCATCAAGACTAGACAGCCACCTACATTTGGCGCCGCATGGGTTCATTTCTTTGTGGTCTGCGTAATACAGGTTTGGCTGTATATCTTTTTGTAATTGAGAGGTTGCGATTTTGTACGTGTGCGGGCACGCATGTGTGTAGGTTCAAAGAGCATTTTATGAGACAAAAGTCAGAACAGTAAATATTGTTCACATCAAAGTTATATGTAAATGTACAAGTTATGTATCAAGTAAAAATATCTGAAAGTCTTTGGCAAACGCTGAATACTATGTATACATGTAGTTCACAGAAAATGAGCTCCCTAGTCAGTGATGCTAAATTTGTTAATATTAAAGATCTAAAATGCATAGTTACTGAGATAGTTTGAATTGTTGGTACATTTTGTTGATATATCTATTTTAATCAAACATGTATGTAATACCCCTGTATAAATGAGACTTTTTGCCATTATTTTAGTAAAAAAATGAAATGCTCATGAAATGTTTTAACAATTAATGAAAAGATGCAGTTAGAATATGAACATCTGCATAATTTAAATATATATACTCTAGTATCTTCAATAAAAACAAAAGTTATAATTCAAAGAAATAAATAGGTTTTATATATTTCAAGCTACTAAATGGAAAGAGTGAAGCCGAATGACAAACTTTTCAAACTTGTATTTTCCATGATATTATTAGATGATATTTTAATGGCGTTATCTAATTAAGAGATTGTATTCTTTAAACAATTACTGTTTTACATAGACAGATATTGACTAAAGATCAAACTTTGAATAGATTTGATGATATGTAGACTTATACACAGATTATTATCTTGGGTGTTTTTTTATTTTCTGTACTGGTACTGATGATAAACCGGAACAGAAAATGAGGTTTTTTACCTGTAACTTTTTTAATTCTGCAAATTGAAATCAATGGTCGGTATCAAAATAAAGCTTAACCTTTGCTGAAAACTTTACATAATTCAAATTTATATTTAGTAAGCAAACTACACGAAGTGAGGGCCTGAAAGTGGTATGTAAAAGGGGACTTTATGAACGTTGACTGATGATAAATTCGAACCCTTTGTCATTTACAAAATTTTCTTAGTATTATTATATTGAAACTTTCCCCAAAAAGCTGCAACAGTCATTCCTGATCAAGTAATGAAAAGTTAACAAATGTCAGGCCTTCATGTTTCGAAAGTGAGCATGCGCGAAAAACACCCTCTTCCCCAGTAATTTTGGATAAAAAATTTTATACAAATTTATGTAAGTCATTTATTTATACAGAATATTTACCAATTTTGTTTTTGTTTACACCAGTTGGTGTTGTAAGTGGAAACTATTAGATGATGTGTTCAATTTTATAAATAACCGATTGCAATCGAATATTTCCAAGGTGTTCGACTTTATCATTTGTCCGGGTTTATTATCAGTACCAGTACATACATTTTTTATTTAACTTGAGAACATTCAATCTGACAGATGTTGGTTGTTTATTGTTTAACACAGTTGTATGCCATTTTAGCACTATTCAGGTTATGAATCAAGAGTTAATTAACAATTAACTAAACTAATGTAACCTTACATACAACTTCCCAAAAAAATTTGGTTTGTCAAAAAATGACTTCGACTGTACTCTGTCTGGTTACATTGTCACTGGGATCGAACTCGCAGCTCACTGAGTTGGTTCACATGCTGGTAATGTTTAAACAAAAAATAAAACTGTCATACAAAATAAGATTTTTAATGAGCAAGAATTCTGTTTTCCCCACTCTTGTTGTAAAGACAGAGGAATTGTTTCATATTGACAGAGCACTGTGAGTAACTATATATTTGTATTTTCTTTTTGATTTACATAGATATCAATCAAATGGTATTTTTAAAGTGTCACATAATATGGGCTTCAATAACAAAAGCTTTATTTTCCGCTCAGTGTTATTTGTGTTTACTTAGAGAACATATGATTTAATTTTATTCAAGGTTTTACTGAAATATTATTCAAGTCAAGTCAAGTCAGTACTTTTATTTAGAGTCACAGTTTGCATGCTGTAAATACATGTGAACAAATACATACACATAAATGATAAAGTTCATACGGGAGTGGTAATATTCATTTTTACGGTTCTGAAGGGGAAGTGATCAAAACAAGAACACATTTTAGATAGAGAAATTGATATTAGACGATGAAGAATATCAAAAATATAATGTCAGATTTCAATAACAAAAAGGAATAAAACGCAAAAACAAAAATAGAAGTTGAAAAACATTGTTTCTAAATTATATGGAACGTTATTTTTATTGTGTACTATAGACGTACCTAGGTTTGTATATACTCGGTTTTGATTGGACGAGTTCGTAGGGCGGGCGAGGATCTATAGTTTATTTATGAATTGAGGCTACTACCGAAATGTGTTTATCACACATTGTAATAACAAAATAAGTTCGAAAGTACATTTTCCTTATGTTGATATAAAAATGGATTAAGGCATCGCCACAATCACAACTCAATGTCCGTTCATATTTTCAGGCCGATAATTTTTTCTCTTGCACTTAAGCCTTAACAGTTGGTCAATTATCATCAACATAGAAGCATATGATGATTTGTAGTACAAACGCCGCTCATCATATGTTTGAGTCTTGTTTAGACCGAAAGTTTACTAAAAAAAATGAAATCTTACACGCAGTTAAACTCCATTATAACACTTATTACAAAGACAAAATGTAATTCTTTTTGAAGTACAATATGTATACTACAAAATCTTAAGGAAGTTTTGTCGAAATTGTTCCTGGTAATTGCATTAGACACAAAAGGCAACCAAATGTAAATTTAATTTGAAATTTTGTCTGTACACGAATTAACGACCACAGCCAGCCAGGTAAACCAGTACACATCGATGGTTCAACGCAACACTATGCTAACCATATTGATTTAAATAGGGAGATAACATAGTTTTTCAATGAACAGTCAACCTATTATATTATCTGTTTATATGCATGTAAATTATGTGTAAACGAATGTACTTTATTCTCTTTTCTTAACTGATATAAAAGGAACAAGAGTTCGGAATGCATGGACTTACACGGGTTACTTAAATCTTGTTAAATTCATTTGGTACATAATGGACACAGTTTAAGAAAGGTAAGTATACAAATATAAAATTACTTAAATTCTCACATTATATTTTTAACAAATAAGCAACTATTATGAATAATTGTTACATTTTTTGCATGTCATCAATTCTTTATATTTCAGGATATTTGGTCTATGGAAAAATCAACGAGGGATATATCTATTCCTAAGGGCTTAAAGAAAGGACAAATTAACAGGTAATGCATTTCAATCCCCATGTCGTAAAGGGGGTACCATGGGCACTTTCGCCCCTCATGTGCAACATAGCATTGTCGCCAGCGCCAGGTTGCAACCGGAAATCGATAGTTTCCTGTTCTGGAACGAAGGAGACTTAGTCGAAGCAAGCAAGGCAATGATAACAAATAGTTTTCCATCAGAAGGTTATCTTTAAATTAACTACAGCCTGTGCCTTTTGAGGATCCATTTAGAGAAGTTAACCACCGCTGATTAAGTTGATCTGTTAGAACATTTTAACCAAGATATAAATACATTTGCAATTTATTGTAGCCTGATTAAGCCAATAACAGGAATAGCTCGTATTGTCTAGGATGCCCTTAATGACCATTTAAAAGCTTGTGCAGACGGTATCATCTTCTAATAACAAATATAGGCAATTTTAGAATGCTTGGATAAGATTATTTTATTCCAAAACTTGATCATTCTTGCTTTAATGGTAATTTCAATTGGGTACCGCTCAAATTCTGCATACAGCATATGCCTAGGGGTACTGCTCCTTCAGTTTCCTACTTTACGTAAGAAATTATAATGGACATTTTATTTTCCATCATGTCTAGATTACTATAGCCCCACACTTCGCATCCGTAAATTAGTATTATATGGATTAGATGGTGTGATCCAACAGTTTTAACTGAAAATCCACTAGAAGATCAAGGTTATTTATTCTTTAAAAAGTGCAAACATTGCCTTATTGCTTGTGAAATATTATGAAAACGGGATATGCAAAAGCAAGAACCTATCAACGTCTGGATCCAAGGCTAATCTCTGTCAAACCTATTGTGAAATCTGGGTAAATAAGAACATATGTACATAAGCACAGAATACAACAAAGCAAAAAAGTTGTTTTGATTAAGTCTCCTCATGACAGATAAGGAAATGTTTAATATGCCCCCGCTTTCTGGTACAATTTAAGAAGAACTTAATTATACATTGAATGGATTCACTAGCGAATATAACAACCCTTTGTCCAAGTAATGAATAAAAATATATAACCTGATTAAAAATGTGCAAAACACTTTTGAATAGTTCAGTTAAGTGTATATATCGATACAAAAGCTGTGAACTGTAAATATTTTTTGCAATGTAATAATTGTAACTTGAAGTTATTAAAACATTAAATCTGAAAGGCCTTTTAAATCCCGAAACGTAAACGTTAAGATATAGATCGGTTTTGCTTTTTTAAATACCTTTTCAACAATGAGTTCTGCTTGAAAGAAGTATAATAAAAACAAACAAGGTTTAATTTGTTTGCCAACGATAATTATATACACCTCCGTTGTAACAAAGCACAATGTAAGCAAGCATGCGCAATGTTACTGAGCATGCGCACTTTAATTCCACTTTAGAAGGTAGTAAAAAGTCTGGTGACGTTAAAATTGTGCCCTATGCAATTTTCATTATAGGAATATGCTTGTTGTAAATATAAACAGTTTATTACTTCATTATATAGATATTCACTTGCAATGAATTACACATGTTGTGTTAAAAAATTAACAGTATTTCACTGGATAAAGGAGGAAGTTAAAATAATCATATGTGAAAGAAGAGGAAGATAAAATACTTATATATTATAGTTGAGGAAGTTAAAAGACTTATATATTTCATGCAAGTAAGATAATTTAGTTTTTTTAATCTTTCAGTGATCTTGCGAATGTGTTTGCCTTAATGTATCATAAGGAAAGATATATTTGTAAGAAATATCTGTTAAACCACCCATTAACAAAACTGTTTATGTTAGCTTCAACATGTTACATTTACCATTTACAAACTAAAAGTTAAGGAATTGGATAGAAAGCTTTAATAGTTAACGGTTGTCCTCTCCTTAGAAACAGACTGAGTTAATAGAAATTCCATGTTAAGAAAATTACTCAAGCATAAAACGTTACAAGTGGTGTCCCTACAACTATAAAATATCTTTTTTTGGATTTCAAAATCATATTAAATTTGTCACAATTTTATATTATGTTCAATAGATCATTGATAAGCAAATTGATAATAGTCATCAAATTGCCTTTTAATAGCTGCATCAAAAGGTAAAACTGTAATTACATGTATAATAATTTTATAAATTGCTAATTCCGTGTTGTTAGGCCTGTCGTTTATTATTGTACATCTTGTATCTTTTTGGTATTAGCTAATTCAAAATTTCAGTTGTGATCTTAGTTAGTTAGTTATTGGGTTAATGTAAACAGGTTATATTGTATCCGACTTATAATAAAGCCACTTGTATATTGTATTATTTATTCGCATTTTCTAATTTTATCCTTAAAACATTTGATATACATTTTGTTTTCATTAACAGCATACATTCAATGTGATTTTGGAAAATTTCAAAAGCTCAAAGTTTAATTCACAAAATATGTAACCTAAATCCTTTATTGCCGTCATTGAACACATAAACGAGTTTAGTATGTTTTCTACGATGTTGAAAATTCATAAACCAACACAGTTTTGCTGCCAACAGAAAACTCAAAAGATGCCAAATGTACGTCGATGACGTCGAAAACCGTTAGAGAATCCTGACGTTAGTGATTACGTTCTGGTTAATTGATGCGTTAATAGAGTTTGTTTTGCATGTGGTAGAATTTTTTTTTTATATTGTAAATGAAACTTTCATAAAACTGATCATAAGCAGATAGTTGCATATGCTTAGCAGTAGATAAATGTGGAAAAAATACACAGTTCGGCAATTCCAGTTTACTGGATTTTCAACGTCAGTCTCCCATAAACTTTATGTAAAATAACATATAATTTTCCTCTGTTGTTAAATAGTCTAGTAACAAAATCACGTAAAGTATAATGATGCTATAAAAGAAGAAGAAATGAACTTGTGCGAAAATAAACTGTTACTGAGAAATGAAAAGCATAATCCGTTGGTAGACATTGTCTGTTAGACAATATACGATATTAAACTAGAATTATTTCGCTGCTAAACAAGCTATAAAATTTAAAAGATAACGTTCAGGCTAACAGGATCAGTGCTCAGATCTGTTATGTAAACTTTTAGAAACTGCCATGTTTTTAGGAATCAAAAGCAAATCAGTTGTGACTGCGTAGTGATTTACAGAGACATATTGCCACACTTTACTGCCCTACTAAGAATGCACTACTACTTCCCAAAACTTTTATCCAAAATATGTCTGTTTTCAGCAAAATAATTTCCCTTCGAATGTATGTATGTATGTATGTATGTATGAGTTTTTATATTGATTAAGTACCACCTTAAGTATTTATTAAGATTATTTACAAGTACGTTCTAAATCAATATATCATTTTAGCGCTCACACAAGTAAATTCTACACGCCAATATATGCGTTCGTTTTTCTTTTGCATTTAAGGCATAAAATACAGTAAAACAATAGATGTGACACTCAACATACAACAACTGCTTAAATATAGCCATCATAATATTAAAGATGATTTACTTAGCTATATGTATGAAACAAGTATAGTTACTTTCAGCCTTTGTAAAACTGCAAGAAAACATTTTATCTTTAACGGGATTTAACGATATTTCTCAAGAACATTTAAGTTAAAGTATAATCTCTGATAAATATACTTCTGAAGAGCGAATACCTCGCTATAAAGACAATATTTTCTTTCTCATTTAATTCATAGTAAATTAACTTAGTTCAGTATACTACTTTATTTAAGTTCGATTGTGAAACAAGTTCTACAACTTATACTAATCACTATCGACAACTCATTCCTGATGGAATCCATCGCCATGAGGGTATGAGAGAAGAGAAGCCAGTTTCCCTTTTAATGCTGAGCGTCAAGCAAGGGAGCTACTGGTACCATTATTCACGTCTTTGGTATGACGCGGCCGAGAATCTAACATCTCCGCGCATCGAAGCGGACGCTCTACCATTAGGCTATCGAGGCAGTTAAATTAACTTCTCAAGAGCAACAACCTCTGTACAATAAATACATTTCCGTCTCTCTCTAGAAGTTGTATTGAGCATACGGTGCAATGAAAACTATTTTGATGATTTAATGGGTTTAACCATATTTTTCAACTGAATTTTATATAAATACGGTGTTAAGTTCACATTAACAGTGTTGCTGGATTCCTTACCCGAATCCTACCAGTATTAACATACATGTATAGCAGCTACTGTACATGTAATTCTTATATTCTCTGGAAGTGACTGAAAGAAGTTTCCCGCATGAATCAGAGGTGGACGACGAGTGAGCTTAGACGTGATACATAAATCACCATGTAGAGAATATGTCTCGATCAGAATGATTTTAAGTACATTGTTTATTCCTGTTGAGCTAAGTAGATGATAGAGATGTATTGTAATGAGGAAAACTTCCTGATTTTAAGTATTTTGTTTTTTCCTGTTGAGCTAAGTAGATGATAGAGATGTATTGTAATAAGGAAAACTTCCTGATTTTAAGTATTTTGTTTTTTCCTGCTGAGCTAATAATAGATTACAAGTAGATGCAAGAGATGAACTGTAACAATGAAACATATCTTCCTTTTTTTCAGTTTATTTATTTTTTTTTTTTTTTAGTTTATTTAAAACGGCAATGGCATTCTTTCTTTTGTTACATGTTCTCTTATAAGTGTGAAAGAAAAGAAGAAGCTTGTACGCCTTTAAATAAGTAAGACCGGGTTTATGTGGCGTTAACACAAAATGCATGGAATTGAAATAATGAGAGTTAGTTAATGAATCTCAAACGTTGAGCAAAGAATGTTTCTTATCACAGTTCCGCATACCTGCAGGAAGTAATCCCTCCAATATGCAGCATGTATAAGTTATTTTAGAACGAAAAGCTGCTGTGTACCACTATTTTGCAACTGCCATTGGAGTCATTTCTGTAAACCGCAAATCTCTATTTACTCGGTAATCAGGCTCCAGTTGAATACCCTTTTTCACAGAGTCGTTTGGATATAAAAACGAGACACACTTATTTATATAAAAAGAAATGTCATTGCATCATCTAACAGATGTTGTTTTAAATACGATAAACATGACTATAGAAGCTATGTATTTTCTTAAACATGAAGACCTTTTTTAAAATTTGGAATATCAACCCGATGATCCTTTTTGATGTGAAGTTACCATTTTATATTGTAAAACAGAGGGGTGGTAAATCTACTTAGCTCTTTCATTCATCCGAAAATTATTTTGCTTTACATTTACATCATTTTCGAAAATTTACATAAATTACATTGTGTGACTCTCCTCTTTGCGTTTATCTGCGTTTGATTTCGCTAGCGCACTTTCATTTTTGTCTAAGAATGTTTAATTTTATGCGCCATTTTAATTTTTGTCGTCTGTTAAAATTTATACGTGCGCTGATAATAACATTTTTATTGACTGAAATGATCATAATAATATATACTTGATTGCTTAATTTATCGGAAAACTTATTGTTAAATTTTGTGTAAAAGTCATAATACCCTGCACGGTGACAGTGACATCGTCAAGTCATTAACGTCTGTATTTTTTGGGCTGTGCAAAATTGCAAATATCACTAAATTATGTTTAATACGCAGTAGTTTTGGTTATCATGAGATTTTTGACGTTCTTATCATAAAACTTGGATCATGGCAGATGTTATATGACCAAAATATATTGGATACAATCATACTTTTAAAATTACTTGATACACAAGTAACCTTAATTTAGGCAGAATTTTACTTTGGTAAAATATCAGATCACCGAAAAATTCCATTTCTTGGTAACAGAAATATTATTTTCAAATAAAATCTCCAATTAAATATTCATTGAGAAAAATTATATAATTAAAATCCAGCAAATCCATCAAATTAACTTAAACGCTCAAATAACATATCACAATTTGAGTGTTTTTATAAGGTTTATTATATAGGCAACTTTATCAAAGATGTTGTATTCGACTCTAGTTAATCTTACCAGGCCCCGATCACACGAGTCGTGCAAGCGCAGAATTTAATCCTGCCTTGTAAAATCCACCAGAGCCAAATACAGCTGTTATTATTGCTGCTTAAAAAACTGAACTGATTATAGAACGAACTGATTATAGAACACAACCGAACAGGTACCAAAAGATGACTGAAACAACGCCGAAACAAACAACTATTTATCTATCAGGTGATGATTAATGAAAATACTCCAGGCACCGTGGCCCAGTGGTTAAGGCGTCCGCCTCGGGATCGGGAGGTCGAAGGTTCGAGCCCCATGGGGAGCGTTCGTCCGGGGGATGTTTGTCATGGGACTCGTTCCGAAAAGGCCGGTTCGTGAGCCGCGAGCTAGTTAAGTGAATGGTTACCGGCTTCTATCCTACTGAGTAGTAGAAACGACTACTACACGAAATTATTGTTAAAATGCCTGAAGTAAATATATTAGTTAGGCGCCTGGCATAGTGGTAGGAGTTGGGAGGTAATTGGTACGCACTATAAAGGTGTCTCATAAGCCAAATTGGCTGGCCCTTTCAATAGGGGTGACACTATAATAAACAAGACCTTTACCTTTACCTTTACCTTTACCTGTATGATACGAAATCGGATTTCCATCCAGCGCATACGGATTTTTATTTCTGTCAATTCGTGCTTTTTTTGGTGAAAAACAAGCCGCATTTTAACAAAATATTTCAAGGTATTTATAGTCACATTTGAATGTCTTCAATCAAACAACTGCTTCATATCCAAACTATTTGACCTGCAATTTTCCGTAACATCATGTTTTAACGATATTGCTCGAAAACGATTTTAAACTATGATATTTCTAGCTCTGGAATTAATTAAGACTGTCAATAATTCTTACTGAGTAGTAGAAATGACTACTACGAAATTATTGTTAAAATGCCTGAAGTAAATATATTAGTTAGGTTTTCCATGACTGCATACACTGGTAACCATAACAACAAAATGCGAGTATTATTTAGTTCAAGATCATAGTTCTTTTTTACATTTGTAATATATATACACCAAATTTTATTTTAAAACAAACAAAAAAATGCAGATTTCGTGTTTGTATAACTATAACAACTTTGAAAAAGTTTCAAAGGCAGTCTACGACAGTTTAGGACAATTCTGGAATAAAGACAATGAAAAGGAAAACATTTCAATAAGATACTTATTTGCCCGGGGTTTTTTTTATAAAGAACATGTATTGTTTCATACTGTGAACATACTGATCCGACAGTGTGTCGTTCATTTTGAATGAAACGAAAGAAATATATGTGAACTTAATTAATATCTTAGTTTTAAAGGTTACATATCACTATACTCTTTTGTTATTTGTTCAATGAGTTTCGATATCTTGATGTTAAGAACATCCTAATTTGATATTTCTTCTTTAAAAATCGAAGTTTCTATAAAAAGATGTACTGTATGAAGATTTCTTCGGTCGGAAGTATTACATTGAAACGACTGAAATCTATTTATTTATGATTTCGCGGGAAATACTATTACGTTGACAATTCTTGTGTAACGTCATCTCAAAAATGACGTCACCATATGCTTGTAACGTTGTTATGTTTTCATATCCATAGGAACAAAATTATGTTTCTGCGTTGAGAAAAAAGAGTTCAGCTCATTCAATGATAGGTGTAAATGTTCTGTACAGATCGGTCCGAATCGGCCCTTGGCACTCAACGTAGTAAAAGCAATCGGCCCAAAATCGGCCCTTGGCACAGAAGTGGTTAATAAGCTTCTTCAGTTGACAATAACATACACAATGATACGTGAAATACGGAAATGACGTCGACGCGCCAAATGGACGTCGACGTTTAGACGCCACAAATGGCTGATAAAAGTGCATCATGAAATAATAATATGTTTTCTACCTGATCTGGCCCCGTGTTCACAAACATTTTCAGTCTCAGCTGAGTTTGGTAATGAAACTTTATTTGTCATTTATATCTAAATAGCATGATTAAAACTAAATTTTAAGTTAATAACGATTTTTAAACATTTTTTCAGTAATGATTGTCAGTCTCAGTTAGAATTTAACCTTGAAGTTTTAGTAAAATTGATATTAAAATTTCAAACTCAAACTCAGCTGAGACCGAAAAATGTTTTGTGAACACGGGGCCTGGTATAACGTGGCCCCGTGTTCACAAAACGTTTTCAGTCTCAGCTGAGTTTGATAATGAAACTTTATTTCTCACTTATAAGACAGAAAAATCTCTATTTTTAGAAATGATGGAAAATCTTATCTCACATGGGTTATCCCACACTCCTGTGACGGACTATTTCATGCACTGAATATACATATTATTTATGTAAAATAATTAAAAATCAGGTACCTTTATCTTTTCTCTCCGTTCCTTATAGTGTATTTCTCGATTCAAAATTCGTTACTTTATGATAAGAACGTAACGTTACGCTACAAACGATAAAACTAAAGCGGAACTTTGTTATTATGCGTCACTGAAATGTCATGACGTCACTTCTGCTTCCGGACGTCAATTTCCCGCGTTTTAAATAGTTCCATATTTTCATACTTGTTTTCATTGTTTCTGTTGTGGTAAGTGAGAAATAGAATCCATCATTGGTGTTCGTGAAGATCGAAAATCCCAACCCTCTGGCGCACCGCTCAAGTCTTAAACTCGGCACAGCCTCGTTTAAGACTTGAGCGGTGCGCCCTCGTGTTGGGATTTTCTGATCTTAACCGAAGACCAATGACAGATTCTCTATTTCTCACTTATCGGACAAAAAATCTCTATACACGCATTTACAGTGGCGGTTCTGCGCATGCGCCAAATATAGTCCGAACAGAGTTGCGCGACTTGATTTCGAGTAAACGTATCCGAAATGGCGTACACCTGTGCTGTCAATAATTGTTCTCAAGGGTCATATTGGCTGAATAAATGGAAATCTCAGCTGTGTGAGACATGTGGATGCCTTCGTAAAGATCGAAGATGTAAATGTGAACCACCTTTTCGGTAAGATATCTCTTGCTTTGAAAGAAATGTTAAATATATTGTGCAACGGAGCAAACACGATCTGTGTATGAAGTATACTTTCACTTTTTGTTCGTGAACACTTGAACACTTCAGACTGAAACTCTTATAAATGTGGGACGTTTTTCCCTAGCTTCAGTTCTCCTTAACGCTGCAAAATGCCTTTATGATATTTGACTGCCAATTTTGCTTTATGCTGTAAGAGTGGGGTGGGGTAAACTGAAAGTGTTTATTATTAGGAAGAAGGGATATGGATCCATTTATTTTCTGAATCTGTGTTTCATATGTATTTCATATACAGATCTTTCATCAACTGATAAAGTCATTGCCTTATTTTAATATATAGTATCAACGTGATCACAGTGCCGACACAGAAGTAGGGTTCCATGAAAATAAAATTTTCTTTAGAAAGTTACATGTATATATTATCTGTACGTGTACTTATAAACTTGTCACTGTATAGAACTTGATTATTTTACGGCGAAGAAATGTGTATGTGGCTGGGTGGCTCAGTCGGTCAAGCATTCGGAATGGTAATCCGAGGCCCTGGGGGCATGTGTTTTGGCACACGATAAATACATTACAAGTAAATTACGGTAAACATGGTTTTGCACGTATATTCTTAACGATTGTCTGTATAAAATACAAAATAACACGTGGTAAATTTGTATCATTTCAGATTGTTCCCTTTTCCTACAAAGATAAGAAAGCCGGAGTTGAGACAGAAATGGAAACAGTTGGTCGGAAGGAAAGATGGAAGCAAGCTGTGGTCGCCTTCAAAGGACAGTCGCGTCTGTTCCAAGCATTTTATCGAAGGTGAACCCACACTGAAAAATCCTGTACCAACCGAGAATTTGGGGTATACAGAGGCATGCAAGCGTGTTAAACGGATGGCTCTTTTTGAAGCAACATCAGTTAAGCCATGTAGAAAGAGAATTAAACTGGCTGAAGAATCTACTAAAAGAAACCAAAAACGTTTGGACTTTGAAGCGGTTTCAATGAATTCTGACATGGAAAGCGCAAGAATTGAAACAGAATCAACAGATCCTGAGGTAGAAACTCTTCCGAAGTCCCAGACCACTGTTCCTGTGATATTTACGCTTTTGGCTATGTTTATTGGACTTTTCAATTACATTTACGAACAAAGTAACAAAATCGCAAAGCTGCAGGCAGAAATTGAAATTCTTAAACATGAAAATAAAAAATTCAGAAAGAACTTCACAGACAAAATATTGAAAACTAACGATGATGTAAACTTTTACACAGGTCTGGGAAGCAGGAGTCTATTTGATAAGTTACATTCTGTTATATCGCCATTAGTCAACAGGCGTTGGATCGGTGTAGTTTCTGTTGTGAAAAAAGTGCGCAACTTTAGACCAAAAACTCGTTTAGGACCTGCGCGAAAACTGACATCAAAAAGCGAATTTATGATGATGCTTATGAAATTAAGACTTGGTCTTTTAAACAAGGACTTAGCGAAACGTTTCAATATTTCTGAATCATTGTGCTCAAAGGTATTTTTTGCCTGGCTGCGTGCATCCTTCTCAGTTTTGCGTTCCCTTGTCTATATTCCAGACGAAGAAGCATTGATTGGTTCTAAGCCTGAACGGTTCAGGGATTTGCCAGATTTACATTCCATTATTGATTGTACTGAACTTTTTATAGAGACACCAAAAGACTTATTTTTACAGAGCCAGTCATGGAGTGACTATAAACATCACAATACACTGAAAATTCTAGTGGCCTGCTCCCCAAACAGTTCAATAATTTATGTATCTCCTGCTTATTTAGGGCGCGTTTCAGATAAAGCACTAACTTTAGACTGTGGATATCTTGACAAAATACCCAGTAACTGTATGATCATGGCTGACAAGGGATTTAACTTAAGTGATGAATGTGCTGATAGATGTATTACATTATATGTGCCCCCGGGCAAGAGAGGACATTCCCAGATGACTAGTGCAGCTGTAGGGAAAACTAAACGAATTGCTAACAGAAGGATTTTAATTGAGCAAGTGATAAGGCGCTTGAAAACATTTAGAATTTTGGCAAATGAAATTCAAATTTCTACTTGCGGACATATTGATGAAATTATAGGAGTATGTGCAGCCCTTAGTAATTTCAAACCTCCTATTTATAAGAGTTAAAAGACATGTAACAAAATGAGATTATTGTATCGAACTAGAGTTTGCGTTCAGAATGTGGAATGAAATTTCTAAAATGTTAACCTGTTACCCTTACCATGCTAAATTCATATAATGAACTTGTCCATCTTCAAATTTGCATAGTACCATGAACTGTTAAAATGGCTGCTTGACTGAATGGTGAACAGTGCAGATCATGATCAAACTGCACAGATGTACAGGCTGATCATGATCTACACTGGTCGCAAAGACAGAACCAATCATTTCCAGCATGGTAAGGGTTAAGAGTATTGTCCAGACTGAATCTGCTGATCACTGTACTTAATTATACAAAAACATGTTTAAATTAAAATTTTAAAACTTACAGAATGTGTATTGGTCAATTAACTCTGGTGTTCCTTAATTCCTTACCAGGACTAAGCAACCTTTTATCCACATGGGACAGACAACTTGCCCACATGAAGCAGACTTGGAGGACCATGTCAAAAATATGCCAATTTGCCTACTACCATACTAAACCCATATTCATCCACATTTTATGTCTGAAAATAAGACTGTGACTTTAAAAAAATTATGTTGCCATAATTGCTTTTGCAATTTGCCTATGCAGCTGAAACTTTGCATAGCACAATTCTGTAGTAATGTACTAAGTTTGTGGCAAGTTTCATCAAAGTAATAAAAAAGATTTATAATAACAGACCAAAATGTGAATTTAGCATTTAAAGTTTCAGACTAAAAACATGTATGAATATGGGCCCAGATTTGCAATATCCCTGTAAGTTCATCTGTTTTAATGAAGAAAACATGTTTTATATTTATATTTGATATTTTAATTAAATGCAATTTTGGGAATTACAATAGTTTTTTACGGTGTAGACGGTGTAGATTTTTATTAAAAAAAATCACAACAGTTACAGCAGGTAAACATGCGCTTTAATCTGATGGAAAATTTAGGACTGAAAAGATAACTCGCACCGATTCGATTACTAGGTGAAACTGGTTTCAATTTTGCAAAACCGCCAATCGTTCTTTAAAACCCTTACCCTGCTAAATTTATATAAGGGGTGCTTACTGAAAAGATACTGACTGAATGGCAAACAGTGCAGATCTTGACCAGACTGCACGGCTGTGCAGGCTGATCATGATCTACACTGGCCAAAGGCAGAATCAGTCGTGTCCAGCATGATACGGGCTAATGACGTCACAAATTGTTTTTATCTTGCATTGACCCGCGCTATGTTTCTGCTAATTAAAGAAAAACATCATTTTCATTCTAGCAGTCGATTAATTGATTTCAAGCTGATTTTGCAGATTCTTTCAAAATAACTGAACTTTTCAAAATTATCTATTTACATCAGCTTACAGATGTGCAATTTTGACACTTTGCATAAAATACAGAGCACATTAATTTATTGATATAGATAATCATACAGCACATTTTGCATTTACAACTTTGTTCATTGGTAAGATTTTAAATAGTATTTGTATCACTAGACTAATAAAAGCACTGAATAAAAGGAAGTTAAGAACTGCCAAATTTTATCCAAGGGTTAAAATTGTATGTAGTTTGTTTGAAAGACATTACTTATATATGTGAATAAACATATTCAACAAATTCATCTGCTGCTTTTGATTACATAATGTCAAGCTATTTATTTCACATATACACATCTGAAATTGCAACCTTTAGACAGTATTGACTAGATTCATGTACAATGTAGCAACTACACAAACTTATCTAATATTCCGGTTTCTTAATCTTTGTACCAGCACTATTTATGTAAGACAGTTCACATTTTCAGACATGGTTTACACTTTGTACACAACCATTTGTCAAGTGTTTGCAATGTTTTGTCTGTCACACCTGCACATATATAATGAACCCACACATAACAACCATCACAATTTACAGATTGGTCAGCATCAGTTTGGGGATCATCCACACAGTCACATCCACAAATTCCACATAAATATATGGGGGTTTTCTTTGTGGTTTTACGGCGCTTCTTCATCTGCACACATGGCTTCTTTGATTGTGGTAAAGTTATTTCTGTTAGAGCGCGGCATACACTGGACGGAATTAATGGCTTAGTTGGAGTCTTTGCCTGATTTTCTTTACTTTCACAGTCACTTTCTTCATCACCATTTGTAAGTGCTGGGAATACATGAGTCAGCCAAAACCATGTCAGCTTTTGCTCTAAGTCCTGCCAAAAGTCATTATTGAAAGTTTCACGCATGCATAGGCTTCCATGAACAGTGTATACAAAGAAGTCACAGTAGTTTCTGTCTAGGACCTTCATTTGGCCCTGTATTTGGTAGTAGTAAGGATGTTTTTGGTCCAGCACTAGCTGCCCATTTTCAACACTCAAATATTTTACATTTTCAGTAGTTGGTACAGTGTCTTTAATAGTTTCTGGGCATTTAATTTCACACAGACCTTTTCCACAGCAGTCACATTCTACCTCTAAATCCGCACTTGCAGCTATAAATGGCTTTTCAACATACACACTCAGACCAGAATCACTCGATTTAAATTTTCTGTGGACCTTTTTCATGTCATTAGAGTATGACTTTTTTGCTTGGTTTTCCAGGGATAAGCCATGTTTCATGGCTTTTGTTGGGTATGTCTCTTTGCGACCAAGTACTGCGGACACTAAAGCAGATGGGTCGGCTGTGCTGTCCTTCCGAAGTGTGTCCACCCTGCTGCTTACTCTTTGAAAAACACTGGCTGTTATTCTGCCCTTACGTTGCTCCTTCCAAGTTTCGCAACACGACTGCTCTACTGTTATTTTCCTTAATGTGTCACATTGTTCACTGGTTAGTTCAATCTTACTCAAGAACGTTTTTGGCGAAACACTTTCTGTTGGTTTAAGTTCCTTCGCAATATCTAACAATGAAGGAGGTATATTCTGTTTCGGAGCAGGGACCCTTTTCTTCTCATGTAACAAGGAAAAACATGAATTGGAGATATCATCTTTCAACAGTGTGAACAGATCATCACGGGCTTTTGTCTGATTTTTAAGATTATCTGACTGGTCTTTCGTGAGGGGAGTGAATTCTTTTTTCAACACATGCTTTTCTTTTTCAACTTGAAGATCCCTGGCACTTTTACTGTAGTGTCCCTTTCTCCAAGTAACCTCCCCAGCTTTCACAGGTTTTTTTGACGGTTTTGCTTTGGCTACATTCCATTCACACAGCCGGTCAGTACAAGTCTTTGAGGTCTCACCGGTTTTTGTGGCGTGTTCTATTTTGAATAGCATTCCTGCAACATGGTTGCAGGTTCCCAACATTCCAGCAGTACATGTACAATATGCTGAAAGTATTTCCCCGCCAGGTGTTTGCTGAGTGTCTTTCCGAATAACTGCCCAAACATCATATGCTTTGCTGTTTATTGACATGGACGGAGTTACCTTAGTCTTAAGGATACACTTGTCACTATTTTCTCTAATTTCATGAACAAACACCTCTTTAACCCACTTGTTTTCAAAGTACCTATATGCTTTTCCCTGTTTATACTCGTTTAAAATACGATGGATTACTTCCTTTGGAGTAGAGCAGTTCAGATAGGCTGAAATGTCTGTAATATATACTGGCGGCCACAATCTCATGCCAGTTTTCTCCCCTTTCCACCCGACTTTCAAGGAAAATGGATCTGGAACAACTTCCTTATCCACATGGAGTTTAGCCTTGTACTCCTGTAGCAGTCGTTGTTCGGCTTGTTCTGCTTTCTCATCTACCGGCAGATTTTCTTCCCAAACACAAAATGCTCTGAAAAAGGAAGAACAAAATTTGAACATATTGGCTAACATTGACAAGTAGATCTGCATAGGCAGCTCCTTATATCTGGTATTTACGATTTGCAATCCAAAGAAATTGAGCAAGAAGCAATGAAAGTCTATCATGCCCCCATGTAGCACTGTGCCTCACTCACATTTTAACTGGATCTGATATACATCTTATAATAAAGTTATATAGGTTGTGATTTGTTATACCTTATGTTAATTTACATTTTTCAGATTCCTTTGACTACTTTTCGTTGAAATAGCAATTAAACATCATACTCAGAACCAGAAAACTGCTACGAACAGCTAAAATATTCAATTTTTATATCGTACGTAGATCTACTAACCTTGCTGAGAGTTCGTCGAATGTTCCATTCACTGACCGTTTTCTGTGCGATAAAAACACTTTCAATGCATGTACAGACCACAGTCTAAACTTATCAAGTGTCATATCACTTAAATCATCCATTTTCTCATTGTATTATGACAATAAACTTTAAATAACAAAGGACTGCTACGCTCTGATAATGATCATGTAAACAAATATGGCCGATTTGTACTCGAATATCCGGGCACTTTCAGTTCCCGGAAATCGATCAATCGGAACTGTGAATGTGTGTATTTTTGGAAATGCTGGAAAATCTTATCTCACATGGGTTATCCCACACTCCTGTGACGGACTACTTCATGCACTGAATATACCTATTATTTATGTAAAATAATTAATATTAAATACCTTAATCTTTTCTCTCCGTTCCTTATAGTGTATTTATCGCATAGTGCGGCAATTTTCCTTTGATCTTTGCAGCATGTTATACATAGTAACACACATTATTACTACAAAACTGTGCTGATATCTTACAAAACTGTTGCGATATATATCAACACGGAAATCTCTATGGAGTTTCATAAGAAAAAAAGTGTTCCGATATATATCAGCACAGTAAAACTGTTCCGATATATATCGGAACACTTTTTCTCTATTGAGGCCCTATCAAGGGAGTATAATTTTTTCCTTTCAAAGAAAAGATGATTTTAGCTCCAATTTACAGGTCACAGAGAAAGAATTGTCACAAACACCTACATTTATAAAGTAAAAGAATAAATAAACTAGAATATTTCAAAAACTTGATAGTTATTGCCAAATTCAGAAATACATGAAATATATGAAATTCTGAGATTTCTCAAATGTTTCTTTTTCTTTGATTTTTTTTACAAACAAAACAACAAGTTTTACAATATGTCTGGCCAATGAAAACCAATGCAGAAATTTGTTGGGTACTTTTATCTGGGGAACACATTTTCTAAAACAGAAGTTTTAGTGTTTCAGTCAGCGAGGCGCAGAAAGGGAATCAAAATAGTAAAAATAATAATAAACAAATTTAAATGAAAATGATATATATATTTTAATGATAAACTATGCGATAAAACAGTTATAATATGTAGTGCTCGTGTGTTACCAGGATATATCAGAGCTAGGGGTACATCTCGTTATTTTTCTCTTCACATATCTGTCTCGGCCTACCGGCCTCGACGATATGTGCAGAGAAAAATACCCTCGATGTACCCCTAACTCTGATATATCCTGGTAACACACTCTCACACATACTATAACTATTACTTCTCGATTCAAAATTCGTTACTTTATGATAAGAACGTACCGTTACGCTACAAACGATAAAACTAAAGCGGAACTTTGTTATTATGCGTCACTGAAATGTCATGACGTCACTTCTGCTTACGGACGTCAATTTCCCGCGTTTTAAATAATTCCATATTTTCATGCTTGTTTTTATTGTTTCTGTTGGGGTAAGTGAGAAATAGAATCCATCATTGGTGTTCGGTGAAGATCGGAAATCCCAACCCTCTGGCGCACCGCTCAAGTCTTAAACTCGGCACAGCCTCGTTTAAGACTTGAGCGGTGTGCCCTCGGGTTGGGATTTTCTGATCTTTACCGGAGACCAATGACAGATTCTCTATTTGTCATTTATATCAAAATAGTATGTTTGAAAATTAATTTTATACTCAAAATTATTTTCAAGTGGCTATTCTGTTGATGGTCTGTCTCAGATGGAATTTAACCTTGAAGTTTTAGCAAAATCGATATTAAAATATCAAACTCAAACTCAGCTGAGGTCGAAAAATGTTTTGTGAACACGGGGCCTGGGCTTTGCAATTAACATAAACAGAATATATATCTATTCATATTGAATGAATGACTTTCAGTGATATGAATAGACTAATGTTTATATCTATACAACCGATCAATTTTAAAAGGCTGACAAGAAATACTGCTTCATAATACAATAATTATATCTCTCAAAGGATAATTCTTTTCATAACTCTCAAGTTTTTATCATTCATTTTTAGAGAAAAAATGCGGTTAAACACAGAAGATAAGTTAAACGTTTTTGAATAATATAAAGCCTGTGAAAAGATCCTTTATAGAACGCAACCAAGCCATAAAACAGCAGATTGAGTTTGATTGTGTCTCTTCATGAGAGGTGATGAAACGTACAACATCCGTCACGCCCCCTAGTACCGGCTTAAGAGGAATTCTATCATGGTAAAATTAATTGTTCTCCTTGATCATAAAGGACCAGAAAAGCTACCAAATCTGAAACCATAAATCAGTGTTAACGAGAATCAGCGTGGCCCTAAGCACTAAATTTTCTAGATTTTATAAGCATGCGGATAGACTAGCTCCTAGACTATGTTATATCTTTTTTACATTTTTATGATTAAATGTAGTGAACTGAGCCAGTCTATATTCTATGTCCAATATCATAACATCATCTCTAAAATAGACTGGCTTTTGTCTCTATGAAATTAAATTCGTCAAAAAAGGAAAAATGTAGAAATATATTATTATCTGTCTAGTGGCTAGTCTAGCATGCGGACAGTGTAATTAAATTGAGATCGATTCTGTGAAGCAAACTGAGGCTTGAAGGCAACAGGAAAGGTGCATACTATTCACTGAAAGACTACCCTATGATCGTTTTATTGTGCTGTTATTATATATGATGTAGTTCAGATAAAGGAAAAAAACATTACATAAGTACCGGTAGTCTTTATTCATGGGAAATTTCGTAAAATGTCCTCGTGTTTGGTCTCCTGCATATTCAACATCTCAAATATATTTTGATATAATTTAGAAGAAGGTTGTTACGTTGTTGACTGTGTGATCTTATACAAAATGTTGGTGTTATAATCA
The DNA here is from genome assembly GCF_021730395.1 of Mercenaria mercenaria. Taxonomy (NCBI): domain Eukaryota; kingdom Metazoa; phylum Mollusca; class Bivalvia; order Venerida; family Veneridae; genus Mercenaria; species Mercenaria mercenaria. Next base: position 37,424,209 of record NC_069370.1, read on the forward strand.
TTTAATAAACAAATGATTGCCCCCGTTTTATTGTCTGCGTTAGTGGCTATCAGATGAAAATTAAAATATTTGTCAATATATCAGCATTCAATATACATAACAGACAAACTTGTATGTCTTACTTTCCATGTTTTAGCTACGCTGGTTTATATTCCTAATGGAAATAAACTTTCTCTGTACTCTTTTTGAAAACCTGATAAAATGTATCAAAACATTTGAAAAAGGCATCCAAAGCGAAAAATGGGCAGTGCTGCGTGATCCGTTATTAAAATTGAAAAGAAATTCAAATGTGCTTTCTTTAGTTAATGTTGTTTTTTGTTTCTTTTGTTTCACAGTCCATTTACAAATAAACCTCTGAAGATTTGAATCATAACTACAAATGGCTCAACAACTTGCACACAGCCAACAGCTAAAATATCCAAAATACAGAAACTGGGTGAAAGCTGGTCTAGGACTGAAATATCTCAAGGAAGGTCTGGAAACATTTTCAGACGATGTTATCGACCAGCAGCATACGGACATCATAAATGTAGTTCAGAAAAAGCATAATTTACCGATGGTAAACTGTGGACAATGCAATCTACGCAACCTTCAGCCAGATCATGTTCGAAATAACAATAAACAATGCCCATTAGGCCAAAACAATTGTAATTGCATGTTTCCTGGCGGGAAGATTACATGTCCAAACAATGTTTGTGGTGCTATATATGACGAAATCATCATTAACCATGCTTCAAATCCCCCAGCTCCCAACTGGAAAAATACAGATGTTCAGAATTGGTGCACGGATGCTTGGGCAGTCGCCAAATGCTATATAAACGCTCCTGGGTATACAACAAAACGGAACGCCAAAGAAATTGATTGCACAGGATTGTTGCGCCTGTACATCAATAGCAAATATCTGCAGAGAAAAATCCAGTGCAAGATAACGGGACAAGATGTTTTTACAAAGGTTTTAATATTTAATATCTTATTTCAAAACGCGTATTAATAATTTTTATCTAAAGCGGAAAGTAAACAAACATTTCAATGCATTTTTTAGAAAATGTTTAAAATATGTAATAATAGCTATACGAGAATATACTCTGGAACCACAGAATGCAAACAACAAAAAGATAATTGCAGATGTCATGAAATGTGCAATACCCCTGGTGCACTATCTCACTTGTCGCTGTTTTAGTCACGTTTTACTATCGTTTAAGTTTGATCACTTGGAAGTGTGTGTAACAAATAACTAAGACCTTCCAGTGGTTTGTCGTCTAATTTATTACGGGTCAGATTTCAGATGCGCAAGAGTTGAACCACGAGGGCGTTAGCCCGAGTGGTGTAATATCTAAGCATCTGAACGATGGATTATGGTAAATTAGACGACAAACCACTGGAAGGTCTTGATTATTTTCATCCTTACATGGTCACTGAAATATTTTGATACAAATTAATTTGAGCTTCATTTATGCTTAAAGTAAGAAACCGGAAGTCATGCGGCAGTGACGTCATGATGCTCTCCCACCGGTCTGCGCGTTAACCGTTGTTTGTTTAAGAAATAATATATCTCATCCAGTGATTTGTCGTTGAATAAATCATTGTTTGGAGTTCAGATGCGAAGGAATTATATCACGAGGGCGCAGCCCGAGTGATATAATAATACGCATCTGAACGACAAACAATGATTTATTTAAGAGCAAATCACTAAATGAGATATATTATTTCGATTCTAACACGTTACCAAGGACTTTTAAGTATATCCTTGACGACACTCATAAAGAATTTGCCCGTTTTCAATCGGTTTCTTTTCCAGCGCGCCGCTATGCCGCTTGACGCCATGACGTAATAATTGTGAGGTCAGAACAGTGATTTGTTGTAGTATAATACACTGTTTTCAGTCTTCTTTGTTTAATAGGAAAATGAATCGGATCGTGTTAGAATTCAGAATATACAGAGCTTGAACGAATTCTTTGTTTAACTGGTAATCAAATGCAGCCATGTAAGAATATTGTATGACGTTCATTATATCTAAACGTTTAAGATCATATGTTAGATTCAAGGCAATCATGCAGTGAACAAAATAAGAATGCAATAACACAAACTTAGGTGATGAGATCGTAAAAGAATAGTATGATAGGCAATACAAAGATTTCGCACAGCATACAAATAATGATTAAACGATTAAATTAAACGATTAAATTAAACGATTAAATGTATGGCATGTCAAACGTTGCTAAATTATATATGTATGTAATTATTATTGTATGTTTGTTATTGTTATTCAATGTCGTGTCATTCATATTCTAAAATCTGCTATTGCTATTGTATATGCCGTTATTCTTATGGTATGTTTGATATTCTTATGGTAAAAGTCATTATTGTTATTCTGTGTTTCGTTATTGTTATTGTATCCTTGATATTGTTATTCAATGTCGTGTCATTCATATTCTAAGTCTTACCATTGTTATTGTATATGTCGTTATTCTTATTGTATGTTCGATATTCTTATGGTAAAAGTCATTATTGTTATTCTATATTTCGTTATTCTTATTGTTTCTTTGATATTGTTATTCAGTGTCGTGTCATTCATATTCTAAGTGTTACCATTGTTATTCTGTATGTCGTTATTCTTATTGTATGTTCGATATTCTTATTGTCAAAGACGTTATTGTTGTTGTATATTCATTATTGTTTTTGTAAGTTTGATATTCTTATTGTATGTGCGATTTCCCGCGATATAAATAGCACAGCGACGCTATACAAATACAATCATATAACATAGAATAAGAATGACACGTTTTGTAAATAGAATCGTCAGATATTGAACAACAATGATGACTTTTACCATAAGAATATCGAACATACAATAAGAATAACGACATATACAATAACAATGGTAATACTTAGAATATGAATGACACGACATTGAATAACAATATCAAAGATACAGTAAGAATAACGAAATATAGAATAACAATAATGACGTTTACCATAAGAATATCGAACATACAATAAGAATAACGACATATAGGATAACAATGGTAAGACTTAGAATATGAATGACACGACATTGAATAATAATATCAAAGATACAATAAGAATAAAGAAATATAGAATAACAATAAGGACTTTTAGAATATGTATGACAAGACATCGAATAACAATAACAAACATACAATAATAATAACATACATATATAATTTAGTAACGTTAGACATGCCATACTAATGCATGTAAAGTTATTTCACAAATTTAACATAGTAATTTTAGTTCTATTGTGACATGTAAATTTCAGACAAGGTCTGCAAGAAATATCATCTACCATTCTAATAGTATGGAAATGGAGGATATCGAAGTTGATGAGTATATTGACAACATGATTGCAGTTCTAGAAGATGGGAAAGAGCTTATTAACAGACAGGAATCACAAGATGCAGTAATAAAGTTAAAAGAGGTAATAAATCTCCTCACTGAAGAATTCAATAATGTAGAATCCCGTGAAGCATTGAATGCAAACAGATCCATTGCAAGCCAAATTTATATAAAAAAAAATGTTATTTTTGATCTAGGTACAACTTTACAACCTCGGTAATATTTAGTCTCTTAATTATATCCTAGTAGAACTACTCACAACATGTGTGAATGTTGAGTTCTAATTTACCCAGGGCTAGAGGGCGTGGACGGTAGATTGCATTTTCACTACCGTCCATTAACAGGTTCAATCAAACCGAGCCTGCAACATTTTCGTTTATGTCGTGTTGGGTGAGCTGTGGTTTTCCATTTTTGAGTCGGCTAAAGGCTGAAAGCCTTTTGACGAGTCCTTGCTATCCAACGATTCTCTAAATGGACCGAATAACATTTGAAGGGATGTAGTTCCATTAGATTTCTCAAATTTCAAACAGTTCACTGCATGAATGAAGTTAAGTTGTGTCAATTCCCTTTGCTATGACCAATATACGATGTAATCTGTCATATTTATGACTTGTAATTGTGCAATTCTCGAATGTAACTCATTAAGCATAAATGTGCATTTTAAGAATTGCGCAGGCTTACAAAGCTTGGGTAACATCCAGCGAAAGACAAAAAAATAGTTCCACTGCAGGGCTCCAGATAAGATGGGTATTAGCGTAAGTTACGTATAGAAATACATGTAATGCAAATACGCATGTCTAATAATTTCTAAGCGTATAAAAACGTATATAAAATTACAGAAACGCACACAATGCTTTTTTAAAAACAAAATCTGAATCGTCTGGATGCGTTAGGTAACATAGCCGATCAGCCTTAATTCTCCCACATTGAACGTAAACACGCATCGTATGATTTCTATAAACTTTGCGTGGGTTGAATTTTGCAGTCAGTAAACGGATAAATTATCGGAAGAAGAAGCTCTTACTGGTTTGTTTAGTTACTACTGATATTAAAAATGATTTTAATTCTTATTTTTCGAGAAATAAACAAATCGGCGAAACATTAAATTGTATTTTCTTGTAGTTTTTGAAACCGAAAGTAGATCGTCTATGTTTTGCGAAACGAAACAACTTTTTTATGAAAAGATTTAAATAAGAGGTAATTTAACCGTAAACTTCAATGTCAGATACTGCCAATTGCTGCTAAATGTCTTCGTATCATCACAATTTGTAAAATATATTGTTCAAACTGGAGAAAAGTGTAATCGTATCCGGATATAATATTTTGGGTAAATATCGAGCTGTGTTATGAAATTTTAAGAAAAAAAACTAAAAACAAACTGAAACTGGTAGACTATACTGTCAGTACATCAATCATTAGCCGACTCAGGCCATTCAGGCCTTTGATTATTTTATTTCTATTTGGTTGTATGACTGTCTTAATTTAAATTTTCTCCTCATTAACACTGATTCACATTCAGGGTTTATCTTTTAGGAGGTAGGTATTATGCAAGAGTTTTCAAATAGTAATGGTTTCGTCAGGAATTATCGTAAGTTTTCGCATATGATATGTATTTACTATTTGTTCATCTGTCTTTTGTGTAAGGGAAATAAAAACATTGTAAAAGTGAAAATAGCAAATATGCATGCATCATATGCTTTAGTCATTAGATAAAAGTCATTACCGATATTCTAGAAGTCCAATGGAATTTTTAAAGCCACCTTAGTAAAATTCGCGAAAACGAACAATCTTCCTTATTAGTTTTACATTGGCGTAAAAGTGTTTTAATACTAAAGTTACTCTTTACACCAAGATTTTTTCATAACATGGCACCGAACAGTATAAAACGGTGGTATTGTAAAAGTTGAAACTGTTTTGTATGAAACAAAACATTTATCACAAATGTGGTCGATAACATGATTCATGATATAAAATAAACTTTCAGTATTTTTATCAGAAAAGCTTTTAAACATCATTTCCATTACATAAGTGTTTTCACATAAGACATATTCGTCATTAAAATTGTTCATTTGTTTTGCATATCTATATTTTTTACATTTTACTTAATTCGAAAATTTGAACGTTTCTTTTCTTTATAGCTCAAGAATTCTTCTATTGTTATATCTACTCAAGATGAAGCCGTGGTCATAAAAGAGGCCTTTACTGAGATCGATCAGATGATCAATGACCTTAAAGAAACAATTCAGGAAGGAGATGAAACTGTAACACAGAAAGGAAATGCAGCTTTGCAAGCAGTTCAAAAGACAAGAGAACAATTGGAAAATAGAGCAAAGGAGATTTTAGATAACATTAAAAAGGTTGCCAGTGACAGTAAACACGACATAGAAATGGAATTAAAAAAAGCTTTACATCAAATAAAAACTGCAGTAAATGTAAATGCAACATCAGCAGAAAAAGCTAAAGGTAAATATATGTATCTATTAGCATTTTCTATTTAATTATTTTTTGCCGATACACTATTCAGCAATCTTGTTTTCCACATTCACTTTTTCTATTCAGTTATATATGGTATGTGTTAGAATCCTTATTGACAAATATTTCCTAAGTATTAAAACAGCAGGCATGTAAATAATAGAACTGCATTGAATAGGTATTAAAACTATAAGTATAATTCATTTGGGCATATTGTTTACATCCATGAATTTTATTTACGTATTTAACCAGATTTCCAAAGGAGTCTTGTAGAGATGTACCTCGAATATGTTGTCAAAGTATCACCAGTATTGCTTCATCCTGAAAGGACTGATACTGTTATCAGTCAATTGTATGTGGATCCATATTTGGAAATAGAACCAAGAGAGAAAGGTAATACGCAAGAGAAAACAAGAGTTTCATCATATACGGAAGTATTTGAAAAGGACGGCAAACCACTGAAATTAATATACCTGATCGGTGAAGCTGGGTCTGGTAAAAGTACATTCTGTATAGACATGATCCACAAATGGTGTCTGGCGCATTCTGAACAACGTACGCAAGAATCAGAAAACGTACAATTTATGAAAAAGTTCAAGTATTTATTTTACATATACCTCCGCCATAACATGGATGCTGATCGCATTGAAACAATGATTAGAAATCATTATGAAAATGACGTTTTAGAACCGATACTGACAAAGGAATCAGGTGACTGTCTTATCTTATTAGATGGTCTAGATGAATGGACTGCAACAGAACAGCAGCGGACTGTTTCACAGTTTCAAACCAAAGGACTTCCGATACGCGATCTTCGAAAGAAATATACAGTCATAACAACTTCAAGGCCTTGGAAATTTGAATCACTTAGTATCAAAAGTACCGAGAATAACCAAACTCTCAGACTTCGTGGAGTATTTGATGTTGATGAGATGGCAAGAAAAACAGTTAATGAGCTAAATGAAATGTTTCGAATGAGCAAAAATAAAGCTGATTTTGACAAAGACTTTTCAAAATGTTCATTTGAAGACGACATGAAACGTATGCCCATGGTAATCCAACAACTAGTTTGTCTTTGGTTTGATGGGAAACTGAAACAATTTGGCAAAAGTGAAATATATAGTAACATGATAAGTCTTTATTTTGAATGGGCAGACAGACGGAATCCTGATGACCACGTTTTGAAAAATCTAAAAGAAAAGTCGATTCTTTCAAGGGACGTTATACTTCCAAATCAATGTATTCGTACAGAGCTATGCGAAGAACATAAATATGTCATACATCATGTAGGTAGGTTAGCTTATAAGACACTTTTTTCAGAGTAAAAAGAGTTGTCTCTGTCATTCAATAATTCTACGTTCCTAAAATATGAAATCCCTGAAGAAGTCATTCAGTGTTGCCTGGTCGTCGGTCTCTTGACAAAAGAACACGAAATCGGTTTATCTTTAAGCAGAAGGAAACACGTATCGTTTACTTTCGTTCATAAGTCTTTACAAGAGTTTTTCGCTGCAATTTTTCTATATGTAGAAATTAAGCAAAGATCACCACAGATGTTCAAGATGTACACTATAGATACTATAGATGATAACATAAAATGTTTACAAGACTTTCTAGGCAGTTGTAAAACTGTGGCCGACATCCTTGTGCAGTCAAATGTTATTTCATATTTATGCGGATTCGACACTTACCATGCTGCACATGTTTCGAGATTCCTATTCAATATCTCTCATGAAGACGACATGTTCATTGCATTTCGTAAAAATGTCATGTACGACCCATTTGAAAGACATACTTTTCTATGTGGAAGACCTGTTTTTCCATTAGAAGATCAGCGGACATTTTTTTTAAATCCCCGTAGCCATATTAATGCAAACATATTAGGCATGCAGGACCTAATTTTGTCCTGCATTAAAGAAGCAACTATACCCGAAGGGAAAGCGGAGCAGTTATATTTTCTAGCAGATATTGCATATGAAAGCTTATCTTATACGGATATAAAGAATAAGGAGATGATAAAATATGTTAAAGCGGAGTATGTGTCGTTTATGAGCTTGCATCTCTCTGGAATACCGATATTTCTCTTTGACATATTAAACGACCCTGCTATAGGCCGACATTTATCGACACTGAAAATATTTTTTTCAGGACCTGTAATGGGTGAAGGAAAAAAGATTTTGTTAAAACTTTTTGTGAAAAGTGAGGTGACTTTAAAATGCTTATTTCTTAAATCATTGCCAGAAATATATGGTATTGGCCCTATGTACTCTTTCTTTCAAGACGTTGTAAAGATGCTTCCGAATTTGAAAAACCTTCTCTCGCTCAGACTCGAGAGGATTACTCTGTTGTACAGTGATATATTTATGCTGTGTAGTTTCCTGACAGGAGCGACTTATTTGCGCCAGATATTTCTACGACATGTAACTTATTACCCAATCCAAGACGTATTATATCAAAAAAGCTGTGAAATCAATCTTTCAAAACACTGTCAGCTGCAATTTTGGAGTCATGACTATTGTCCAATTAGACGCATGTATTTGGATGCATTCTGTCTTGAAACATGTGCAAATTGCTTACCGTATTTCGACAAGAGACATTAAGGCTGCGTTTCACATGATAATAACATCTAAATGCCTACATTTCACTTTAAAATCTTAACATAATTAATAAGTATCAGTAAACAGTCATATGTAGATTTAATTGCTCTTTTGTATTGGAAGCCCCTTTTTCATTTATAATTTTACACTTCTCATGGTCAAATATCTTCCTTTTTGTTATTGTCGTCTGTCTCGGCATTCATTTTGATATCATAAGCCTACGAACACTATCAGAACGTCAACCGGAAATAAGCTGGCGAAGTTGCAGTTTCTCGTTTAATTAAAATGATGCACAGTTATACTGAGGGCCAGCGACTATAAGGATGCATTAAATATATTGTTTTCATATCAAATAAAAGTGCATGTAATTAGCAAAGTGTTTCTTGAATAAATTTGCTAAATATGTAATATATTGTGTGCAGTATTCAATTTTATAATCACTGTGCCTATGTCAAACATAGTTGTGGAGAGCATGTTGGTTGGTTGAGGAATATGCAGCATAAGGAAATAAGGTTGATGGCAGCATAAAGTATTCATTCTAATATTTCATTCCTATTCCTGAGTATCTGAGTACGAAACCATGAAAAAAAAATTAGCAAAGACTCGAGTACCACCACAAAAGCTGATGCATGTCGGTGCTGTTTATGATTCTGGGGTGTTATCTCGTCGCAGAGCTTGACCAGGCCGAATTGTGCGGTCAAATGTTACAGGTTCAAATTTCGAATAAAATATTTGTTTCAACAATTTTCTTTGTTTGCGATTGGAGCCAGTAAATGCCGTAACCTCCATACCCCCTTAAGCGTAATTAAATATGCCTGTCTTTCATGGTCCCGTGGCGGACTCTCATAAAGCAACTTATCTATAAATAAGTATCATCATATTGATTTAAATCATGCCTTCATGTGTATTGATTCATATCAAGTCCTACAGTTGAAATTCAGAACCCTGACTCCGCCACAATTTAAACCCTGTTTTTATCCTCGTTTAAATACTTATTTATGGCCATGCATAACTTAATAAGATATATCATAATCATAATGGTAAGAGAGACGGGGAGAGTTTTGCTACAGTAAGCTAGTATGAAAATCTCTTGCAATATACATAATCAATTGAAAAAGATAGCTATACACTTTTGCCGCAAAATCTCATTTAAAAGCAAATTATATCCTGTCTGGTACCAAATGTGAGACCATTTTATTGACTTTGACCTTATTGTGTAATAAATGTACACAGGGGCTATACAAAAGAGAGTTGACAATCAATGAATGCTTTTGTGAGTATATGAATTTAATTTTGTGTGATTTTTCAAACTCATCATTACGTGTGTTGGTAAAGCCATAACACGTCGATGTACTGTACCGTTACAGAACAGCGCCAGAAGTATTCTACTACGTGACTACCGACTATGAATCACTGTTGTGATTTGCATTTTTCTATGTTCCTTTTGGGCCTGTCGCTCCCGGAATACTTAAAGGGCGGTTACCCAATAAATAATAATACCTATGGTAGCAACATTAACTTCCCTTTTCAGAACTTGCTTTATGTGTGTCGATTCTGACTCATATCAGTATTGCCTTTTTATGCATATATGTATTAATGAACATGCAGCTCAACCATATAACATTTCAAGATTCACAGAATCTTGGTTGTCACGTAACTCTGATGGTGGAAAAAAACTCAGAATAAGGTTAAAGGTCAGAAAGTCAAATCCTTCTTTGTTTCATACAAAACAACGACAACTTCATGTCGTCTTTACGTATCTTTAGAGAATATCACTTTTCCTACACCAATTTTTCATGAAAGTTCTATCACAAATTAAAGAAAAAATGAAAAGAAAATAGGGGGTTGAATAGTTCCCAGTGAAGGACGGATTACACCAAACCGGAAGTGACTACCCAGTGTTACATGTGAAGTAGTCCAAAATGTAGTTCCATGCTATGGATGAAATCTGGTATAATGACATGAGGAGGTGACAGTTAAATTTTTGGCTTATGTTTATTGCTTATAGTATTGAGAATAGATCTAGACCATTTTCATTGTAAATTTCTTGGAATAAGTTTTATTCTTTGCGAAAAATGTCTACCTACGCGTAACTGCTAAACGGCTGTTTTCATGGGGGCATTTTTAGAGGGTGATGTTTCTCAGAACAGATTATTTTTCTTATATTCAACATAACATGTCAATATTTTTCTATTTTTGATAAGAAGACATGTTATACTAAATGACCATATATGGTTTTCACATCATTGAAATGCTCTAAAGTGCTGAAAATGAGGTCTGAATGTATTGTTATTAATATGAAATAAATAAGGAATTGAATTGGTAGAATGTAACCTGAAATGCCAGTCAGTTGTGGTCTGCTACCTAAAAATGGCGCATATTTGCTCTCCTCCGCGCAATAAGGTTAAAGGTCAGTAAATCAAATCCTTCTTTGTTTCATATAAAAAACGACAACTTCAGGTCGTCTTTATGTATCTTTAGAGAACATCACTTTTTCCTACACCTATTTTTCATGAAAGGTCTATCACAAATTAACGAAAAAAATGAAAAGAAAATAGGGAGTTGAATAGTTCCTAGTGAAATGCCAGTCAGTTGTGGTCTGCTACCCTAAAAATGGCGCACATTTGCTCTCCTCCGCGCAATAAACACCTACTTCCGGTTTCGATCTGCAAAACTTGCCATGTGGGGTGTATGAACATGAAAACCGTCTCATTTCATGCAGAATGTATTCTAGTAGTGAAAAAGTGTGATTAAAGCACTCGTTCTACACGAATTTGCGCAAAAAAGTGGGAAAATTAGGATCTATTTATTATGGACTTCTTTCGACTACACCACTGAAGCACATTTTCGACCGAATTACTGACCTTATTCCATAACAGGATACGGCCTTTTTATATGTTAATGGGGAATAATTTTAATATAATTGGTTATGACGCCGATGAAGTCATATTGATGCAAAGATGTTTTGATAGCGTTTCCGTTGCAATTTGTCCATTACATAAGTAAAATTTCAACATACAACATCAGAACGGAGACAGGTTGATAAAATTGTCCAAAAAGATATGTTGACAGAATGCAAGGAGTGAGTGTGGCAATATATCTTTGCGGCAGAATTCATAGGATCTCTATAATACCTGTTTTAAAAGCTCATGGGTCGAAATCTCATATCAAAGCAAACTGTCGTAGTCACAGCTACTGGTCTAGTGAGTTTTGTTGTTGTTTTTGGGTTGTTGTTTATTTTTTTTTTTTTTTTTTTTTTTTTTCAAAAATTCCTCTTTTCACTCAAATGTACTGTTTATACGATAATCAAGTTAAAGAAAAAAGTACAATTGTTGGTCATCGAAACTGCTTTCGTTTGACTATCACATAAATAGTACAGTTGTGTGAAAAGAGAGATTTTGGGGGGGAAATGCACTAAACCAGTACATGTGGCCGAGCTTGTGGATTTAATATTCCACCCAACACCCCAGGTACATATGACATTATTGATCCGCGATTGCAAAATACATTCACTGAGGCTAAAATATAACTATCAAAAATATACATAGTCAGACTTGAATTGCCAATACATGTTGATAGCTTCCATATAAACAGCACAGAACTGTTGCTGGATCTACAAACATCAGTCACAATAAAAAAATCTCTGGCTATTTCATTGGCACAAATCAGTAACAGACCCTTTTGTGCCTAGAGTATTAAGTAACAAATGGGAAAGTTTTGGCCAGTATCATGAACAATTACATTTTCTTCAACATTTCACGATAATATAGATATCATCTCTGGAACAAAGTTACATAGAAGAATGGAAAAGTATTTAATATTTGATTTGAATACAAAACTCTGTGGCATACACAAATATAACATCGCCCTGAAATGTTTAAACTGGCATGGAAAAAAAATAATTAAAACATAGATAAATAATTGATCAATGTTCTATTTTATTTCAGAAACAGGAATATGATAAAGATGCGACACAAGTATTAAAAGAATATAAGAGACAATCAGATGCAAGGTGTGTCATAATTTAATACAGTTAAGCTAACCGGCGAAATGAATTGGTTGATTATTCAGATGCTATATTATGAACACAATAAATAAGAAATGACAAAAAAGAATTTACAAATTAAGTCTGTTTTAGATCTTTTGAATGTCTTAGGACGATTTCTGGAAGAAACGTTTGGCTGTAACGCCATCAGTCGTCATTGTCTGAAAGATAAATGTAATTCTAATGAATTATTAAGTTTAACTACACTTGGAACATTCCATGAAAAACTGAATATAAGAAGCGAAAACACAATCGCTATTTCAAATTAACAAAACCACACAAACACACACAAGTAACGAAAAGCCAACAGAAAACATTATGATAATATACCGCATTATGAAATAACAAAATTAAGGCTACCTGAAATAATTCTATGGTAAAATCGTGCCGTGCGAAATCATGGAAATAATGAGAATATATAATAACGAAATGTGACAAAAAGTAAAAGCAAATAACGCAACAAGAACTAACGAAAAGATTAAATAACACCATAAAATATACCAAAAACATGAAATAACACCACCACATGGGAGGAAACAAAATAACGAGATGATGAAATAAATGATATGTGTTCGGATCTATTTCAATATAAGATCGAAATATATTTCACAGAGTGAATAACATATGCAATATATTCGCGAGTGGCGTATCCACGAGTGAAAACGTAAAGTATGGTGTTCACGGGTGTAATCTATCTCGATCTTACATGTAAAACGAACACATTTTATATATTTTTATATACAGGGGGTGGGGTCATTTTTTTCATTTATTTTGTGACTGAATATCATGTTCCTGTAATCGATTTTGTTTGTTTGCTTGCGTTTAACGCCGCTTTTGAACAGTATTTCACATACATGTATATAACGGCGGGCAGTTTGACCTAACCAGTGTTCCTGGATTCTGTACCAGTACAAACCTATTCGCCGAAAGTAACTGCCAACTTCCCCACATGAATCTGAGGAAGAGGACGAATGATTTCAGATACAATGTCTTTTATCAAGTTGTCATGGAGAACATACGGCCCGCCCAGGGATCGAACTCACGGCCCCGCGATCCGTAGATCTGCGCTCTCCCTATTGAGGTCCTGTAATTGAGTTATGACGTCACAAATAGTTACTTTTACATTTTTTACGATGGAGCGTAGACCTTTATGTAATAGTTATAGTATGTGTGAGAGTGTGTTACCAGGATATATCAGAGCTAGGGGTACATCGAGGGTATTTTTCTCTGCACATATCGTCGAGGCCGGTAGGCCGAGACAGATATGTGAAGAGAAAAATAACGAGATGTACCCCTAGCTCTGATATATCCTGGTAACACACGAGCACTACATATTATAACTGTTTTATCGCATAGTTTATCATTAAAATTTATATATTATTTTCATTTAAATTTGTTTATTATTATTTTTACTATTTTGATTCCCTTTCTGCGCCTCGCTGACTGAAACACTAAAACTTCTGTTTTAGAAAATGTGTTCCCCAGATAAAAGTACCCAACAAATTTCTGCATTGGTTTTAAATCTTTGCATTTCATTGGCCAGACATATTGTAAAACTTGTTGTTTTGTTTGTAAAAAAAATCAAAGAAAAAGAAACATTTGAGAAATCTCAGAATTTCATATATTTCATGTATTTCTGAATTTGGCAATAACTATCAAGTTTTTGAAATATTCTAGTTTATTTATTCTTTTACTTTATAAATGTAGGTGTTTGTGACAATTCTTTCTCTGTGAATTGTAAATTGGAGCTAAAATCATCTTTTCTTTGAAAGGAAAAAATTATACTCCCTTGATAGGACCTCAATAGAGAAAAAGTATTCCGATATATATCGGAACAGTTTTACTGTGCTGATATATATCGGAACACTTTTTTTCTTATGAAACTCTATAGAGATTTCCGTGTTGATATATATCGCAACAGTTTTGTAAGATATCAGCACAGTTTTGTAGTAATAATGTGTGTTACTATGTATAACATGCTGCAAAGATCAAAGGAAAATTGCCGCACTATGCGATAAATTCGTGTAGCTATATCTTTTTGATGTGTTTTCCAATTATCATTAGTTCATATCCTTTCGCATTCGAATTAATATAAGTCCGTAGAATCTACCAGTGAAAAATAAAATTGATATTTTCACTGCTTTTAAACTGAAAATATCAATTCTATTTCACTGATAGATTTCAGTATTTCACTGTAAAGCTATAAATGAATAATGTCACGCGAACAAACTGAAGAACAAAATTATGTTGGCATACGAATACTCGAAAAATCTATGCAAAATGCACACGAAAGAATTCATTTAAGATGAGATAACACCACGTGAAATAAGGCAATATCACACATATCAAACTATCATAATTAGAACACGCCTCTTTACCTGAACTAGCTGACCGTCAACTATATCTCTTACAATCGTGTGCGGCTTCAGCTTTGTATCGTTTGGTGTAATAACTGTGTTCATTTTGCCATCAACCAATGTAGTCACTGCCTGAAGAAAGAGACAACTCGATATATTATGAAGTGCCATGCCAAATTTTCGGACTTTTTTTAATTCACAGATTCATTAAACCCCTGTTTGACATAGATGAACGCTACAAACAAATCAGAAGAAGTCACCGGCGCTATTAGAAAGCGGTTTCAACTGCATTAGGATGTGCCTGGTTAATCTTGTTAGAGACAATTATTACCTCATACCTAAGAGTCCTCGTCAGTCTAAAATGACGTCTAGCAAGTGCCCAACCCTTCCTTATGGCTCATCATACACTAAAATATGTAATTATCAGGTACAAATTTAAAAATAGAAAACCAAATCATATATAGTTTAAGGTAGTGGACCCGTAATGACACTCGGCAATTTCCGTGTGACTGCGTATTCTCGTTTAGCAATTCGGCATTCTTCGGGCATAAATGTAGCTTAATGCACACATGGCTTTCCGTAAAACAGCGGAGAATGCCGAAATTGCATACGGATAATATGTAATTTGCCGATTGTCCATTCAGGTCCATTACCTTAACTTGCGAAATATATAAACTTAATGTGTACGTAGAGCTAGTTTCAGTCACAAGAAAGCGCTGTCGTGTAATATCCATTTGTAAAAACAAGAACTTCCATTTTCACTAAAGTTTTACATTCACACTGTGTTTACTTTTAAATGTATCGTATTTAGGTTTAAATAGATACTGTAGATAGTAATTGTTCATATTTTCATTTCTGATATTTGGGCATAATATATCTTTAAATCAAATGAAAATTTTAATTCATAAAACAAAAACTACTGCTTGAGGCTTTAAAATGAAAATTTAATTCATGGAAACAGCATGTGTATACCATATTAGTACTGGCATGTGCTTGTTTGAGTAACACCTTAAAATAGTTTTAAGCTGATTTTCAAACGTGTTTTAAAGACAATCTTTAAGAACTGCATATCTGTACATGTTTATTTACTAAACAATCTTTCAATCAATCAATCAATCAATCATTTACTTAAAAAGCCTGTCAGGACTATGTTTATAAATACAAAATAAATATTGACATAGATGTTTAACAATGCAAAATGACTAGACCCGAAGTGTAACGCATTATTTTCGCCTTTTCAATAGTTTTAATCCAAATGTACGTCTTAAGGAAAGGGCGACAATACAAGATTTCTTAGGGGCCTCCGTGGCCAAGTGGTTAAGGTCGCTGACTTCAAATCACTTGCCCCTCATCGATGTGGGTTCGAGCCTTCACTAGGGGCGTTGAATTTCACATGGGAGGAAGCCATCCAGCTAGCTTACGGAAGGTCGGTGGTTCTACCCAGGTGCCCGCTCGTGATGAAATAATGCACGGAGGGGCACCTGGGGTCTTCCTCCACCATCAAAGCTGGAAAGTCGCCATATGACCTAAAATGTGTCGGCGCGACGTTAAACCCAACAAAAACAAACAAACATATAAGATTTCTTACCTTTCCAGGATTATCTCCCTCGACATCATACTGTTCACCAAGTTTGTACGACGCTTTGGTTGTTTTAGGACCCGCCGTAATTGACACGTTGATTTGTTCACCTTCCACACTGATCACCATTTCTGGAGTTAGCTGCAGAGCAATGTTTTTCTTGATCATTCCAACACCTGTGTTCAGAAAAATGCATGTAATGCAAATACAAATATTGAGGATGTATGTGTAAAATGATTGGTCACGTCATCAGATTTGCAAATCATCATTGGCCAGACAGATACTCTAAGGAGTTTGACTGGCTTGACATTTCAGTTTTGTTTATAACCGTTTTCACCTATCTTTGAAAGCACTGGACGTGTATAATTTCTTTAGTGTTTCAAGTACAATTTGCTTTTAGAGACCACCTAAGCGGAGAGACAATGGGGCCCTGTTTACGTAATAAGTCTCTTAGTACAACATAGTATATTTGTTCTTCAACAAAGAAGGGAACTGAGGAAGTTTGACTATATATAAACGGAAAGCCCCGTACCCAGGTACCAGTAATATTTTACTACGTAAAATTTGAGATGTAATTTACAAAACGGCTTAAAATCTATAATTGTTTCGTACCAGAACGCGTACACGTTCTTAAATCCTACCCTGCTAATGTTGCCTATGCGTATGTGCACGTGCCAATTTGTACGCGTAATAGGAGTGAATTCGCTATCCCAAGACCCGCGAGGGAGTACAGTCTTTTTGCTATAACCTGTCACCATCACAGTGCAGTTGCATACATACGACTAGATAGATGTTCAATATACAACAAAAAATATAACATTACTCCTTAAATTCATTGCTGATTCATAGTTTACGTTGTTGACAATATAGGGTTGCTGGTCTTAAATTAAAAAAGAAAAAAACTTGGATGAAATTTATTTCTTATGGCATGTAATAAATCATTTATTGAATAGCTTTTAGGTCAACATTCGAAACAATATGTCCTCGGTCCTTTATATCCCAGTGATATAGTTTGGACCATGAGCCAGCTACTTGGAAAGAGGGTTAATAGTTTTGACTATTGACCGGCAAGCCATTAAGGAAGTGTTGTCCTGTAAAATATGTTTAAGCTGTAAAATACGTGTAACCAGTAAATCTATGTGTACCTGTAAAATATGTATGCTCCGGAAGGTTAAGTGTGTACATGGCTATCGGGTAGAATATTGTGCCGCATCAGACGCTGTCACTTAAAAATATAATACAAAATGTTATTCTTAATACGGCTAATTTGCACTGTCGTTCATTAATCATCACGAATGAAACAGTTTATAATGTGGGTCGCTTTTCATTCTAATAATATATAGTGTAGTATACGGTGTAAAATGTGTGCCGCTATGCTGTATTTACATGCCCGTGACAACTGACCATATAACGTTTTTTGTATTTCTACACGAAAAAAAACACTATTTGTCAATAACAAGGTCGTGAAATAGAGGGATTTTATTCATGTATTTCACTTTAGATCACCAGCAATAGCGTATTTATTGATAACTTAAGTCGTGCTTCAATAGCGTACTTATTGATTACTTAAGCCGGGCTTCAGATACTATATAGGTATATAGAATAAGGTATATAAAATATTTTCAGATATTCACCACTCCACATTAGGAGAACGTCTCCTAATAACATATTTAGATTTTTTACGAACTATCTAAAGCGGAATGAAATAGTGAATTAAATCAAACATTCATACAAACATCAAGGCAACAAATGTGCAAATTACAAACAAGAAAAGTTTTCTTAAAAAATTGTGAAGTACTTTCATTCTTAAGTAATATTAGATTTAAAGTAAAATCAAATGTTTTTTTTTTTTTTTTTTTTTTTTTTGTTTTTTTTTTTTTTGTTTTGTTTTTTTTGTGATAAGGTCTTTTTGCAATTTTGAAGTATGTTAAAAAGCATTAACTACGATACTGTATTGCATACAATACTAATAAGATACCGACTTAAATAATAAAAATTACACACAAAAAAAAAATTAAAAAATAAAGTAAACTTCACTCACCAGCTTTTTCCAAGTATTCTTTGAGATTCTCTGATTTAACATTAACCCATTTTCCTTCAAATTTGGCTTTAAGATCGGCTGCCATTTTCTCTTAATGCGTTGATTCTGAAAATTTTGTATCAATCGCTTAATATATCTAATATGAGCAATTTGTAAAGACAAGCTATATATATGCTACGGATATGGCCTGGTTAAAAAGCGGGTCGGAGAAATTTATGAGCATCAATATTGACTAATATCCGTGGGACTTTTCCTATAGTAATTGGTTTAATTTGTTTCTATGGGCTTGGTTTAATATTTAGATGATGCATAATTCATGTTAGGGTAAAAAGTATGCCGGTACGCGTCTGTTTAAACAATACATGCGGATACACGAAAAGAGATATATACAATCCTGGTGCCCAAGTTCGTACTCTGGCATCGGTTTGCCGATATCTTTTTTATACATGGATACCAATGTTGCTAGGGAAGCTATTTAGATAACATGAAACAGTCCTAAAAAGCTATTTTCCAATCTACACAGGTCCTTTACCATTAGATTTGATGTCAAGCATAACCTTTTCAGAGCAGGGTTTTTCCCCTATAAATCTATCTCCCGTAAAAGGATGTAATTCAAAAGTTTTTTCCCAATATTCTGAATTAAAACTTCCCGGCCAAATGAGTGTTACCATTTAGGGATTTTTTATTGTTTTTTAGCATATTTTTTTTTCTTTTTCATGTGTATAGTTTGGTTATTAAAACAACAGTAATACTGTTGAACATTTACTGAAATGAAATCCATTAATATTTTACACAAAATAATATTTTTGCATTGGTTTTGGTAATTTGCAAATTTTCCCAATTAAGACAATATCCGAGAACATTTTCCCAATTTCACTGATGTTGAAGGCATTCCCAAAATAATGAAAAAATAGGCCTGCAGAGCAACAACCTCTACTTTCTCAGAGACTAGTATGTTCTACTGAAGCTGTCATATAAATTGGCATTTTACATTTTGGATAAGGATCTGAAACAAAGTCAACAGATATTTTGACAGTTGTTTGATAACAGACTGTTGCAGCACAGATTTTAAACGTAAAGTGCGTGTGTGCCATGGATATGCATAATTTTATTTACAGGACGTGATTATACATATAACAAGTTTTTACGAATGCCTTGTTGCAACACGACGTTTAGCTGAGTATACCAAAAGTCCTGGTTAATTAAACGCAATACAAATAATTAACTGTATGGACAGAAAATGTTAGGTTTATTTATTCAATGTTGTTCGAGAATTAACATGTCGAGGACACGATGATGGCACAGCGTAAGAAGATGAAGAGACATTCGCTCCGTCATCGGCAACAGTTCTTGTTCGTATATTTACTGTCGTTATATCGCGTTTACTTGATCATTGTCATCACATGGTATCGTGTTATTATCATCGAACTGTCGTAGTATCGCGTGTACCACACATGATATTGATGGCACAAAAATGCATGGCGAAACTAAGCTCCAGCAAGGAAAAGTGGTCATACATTATGTTGAAGGAAATCTGGCGCGATAGCATACGTTACTAAAAAGCCGTAAAACGTTGAAATTGATTTTATCAAACTGGAACTGTTGTTGTTGTTTGTTTGTTTGTCTGTTTGTTGTTTTTTGTTTGTTGTTTTTTCCAGTGCATTTAGGTTACTAGTACGATTTAAGTGAAAATAACACATTTAGAATATAGAAGGCTATGTTTTACAGTGTTCAGTATTGCGCTTTTACTCCATCGACATCGTGCGGTTGTATTTTCGGGACTCATTGATTAAAATATTTGTTCTAATAAATGATTAGCTTTCGCAGTCCCGTGAACATTATTTAGTGACAAATACTCAGAGCTGTAATGACTTCAAAATTACAGATGGTCAGTGAGAAATTGTTATCCCACGCACTTTTGAGTACTGTCCTCAAAACATTTCCCACCACACAAATACGGACGTATAATAAAACAATTATGACCGTACAAGATACGTGAATCACAGGGATTGTGCCTTTCTTAAATGAAAGAAGGGCGATCTTTTTTGCTAACCTGTCACATCTCTTTTAGGGTAGGTCAATAGTCAACATTATTTGAGAGAATAGGTCCGGGAATAGATTGTTACATAGAGTCAATTTGTTTTCAGATCTGACATAAAAAATGAATATGTTTATACGAGCATGATATTTTGAAAATGAAAAATATAATACCTTTTCATTCTGCATTAAATTCTGATGGTACAAACAAAACGTTTGTATGTGCTTTTTGTATGCTAACCTTTGCTTTAGGATACACAATAATGATTAGGATTAAAATGTATGTAGGGATGATATCATATTGATTGAATTTTAAACGTCAGTAACCTAATAAAATAAATCAATATATTTTGATAAATATATTCATATATAGTGTTTCATACAAATTTGTAAAATAAGGTTCTACTGATGATTAGAGATCTGGCGTTCAGTCGGACTTAATGTAACCAAACACCTTACAAGGAACCTTTGATAAAACAAATACGTGAGACAACAAGTGCCAACGGGGTTAACATGAAAACGTAATTTAACAATTTATGTAAATATTTACACATACATTTTTCAAATGGCAGGTAACTTGTAACAAAATGACTCTGCCATTGATTTCTAATGAAGGCAAAATACATAGAGGATATTTGCGTTTTTCAGCCGGTTGGAACATATTTCATCCAGTGAGTGCCAAAAATGTAAAATATGGTGTTCATGAGTGAAACCGCACACGATTGTACGCCTAAAATTTTCTATTTATTTCATGTTTAACTAAGTTTTTATCATTAAATGTTTATAATAGACATAAATTGCCTCGCATGTACACTGTAATGTACATAACTTACATTTTGAAAAAAAAACAATAACAAATTAGTGTCATGGATTCCAAGTACGATTTTGAAAAATAGCTAAATGCTGTTAGTATAATTATGCAAATATAAATTTACGTGACTCCTAAATTGGCCGGTCCGTAGTTTGTGCTTTGTGACCAGTCTATGCTGAGAACGTGTACACAGGGCAAATAAATCTGACAAAGATCTAAAAAACTAAACACAAATTAATTTCTGATGTCATGTAGTGAAACAGTTAATGAATGGCTTGCCGGTCAATAGTCAAAACTATTGATCCTCGGTCCTTTGGGGCACCTCAAGCAACAGTTTTGATTATTGATCGTGCAAGGGCATGCGACATTGGTGCGTTGTATCGTACCGTCACGCTTAAATTGCGCGGCAATGTGACACTACGATGACACTTTCAGGTTCCACAGCGTAATATGTCTACAGCTCTTGAGACTGTACATGTGTTAGCTAATCATTCGCATAACAACGAAACAACAACAAAACAACAAAATATCGTTCTGTCGACCATGTCTGCCCCCGTCCTTCCCCCACCAAAACGACAGAAAAGCAGACCGCTTAAAATGCAGAGATTAGTTTTGCCGTTCTGTCGTCTAGGCAGGGGCGATGGAAAGAATGTTTCCGAATTATTGTTTTGTAGTTTTGTTTATTGTTCGCCTTCGTCGCAATAAAGGAACGACAAGGTACTTTTTCTCGTTATTTCAGTATCTCGTTCGCCACAAGGACATATTTCTTGGCTGCGTTCTTTCGTTCAATTACGCTGCATTTCTCGTTCTGTCTGTTTGGCGAGACCACAAGAAACAGCAAGCTAACATCCTGTTTCTATTGCAGAGCGAAAGCATTCGGAAAGAGCAAATCAAAATGTCTTTCTTTTGCTGTGGCCTTGCTGGGGATGGCAGGGCAACTGGACGAAACACCATATAATATACTTATTGAAAGTTGGTGCGCTATGCTAATTGCCAAACGCTAAATGACAACATATTTAATTCTAAATCCCAATAACTTATTGCTAAATGCCAAATAATTAATGCCAAATGCTTCATACTTAATGTTATGATACCAAATGCTAAATGCAAAATGCTTAATATCAAAAATAGGTATTACTTATTGCCAAATGGTTTCTCTAATTGCAACAGGCTTTGAAAGCCAACAGCATGGATCCTGACCAGACTGCGCGGATGCGCAGGCTGGTCTGGATCCATGCTGGTCACAAATGCACTATGTTGGTTTTCTCATGGTGCGGCTCATATCGTATTTATTGTTTCAGAATTAACAATTAGCATTTATCTTTTAACAATTACCAATTGACAGTCAAGATTTGGCAAATAGAATTTTGCACTAACAATTTAGCATTCAGTATTCAGCAATTAGCATGGTGCATCGGCTGCGCTATGCTAAATGCCAAATACATGATGATAAATGCTTAATGCTAAAAGCAAAAATACTTAAAGCTACATTTCAGATGTTGAATACCGAAAACTAAGTACTACAATACTACAATGGATGTAATATGATAAAGACAACTCGCAAGCAAAATCGTTGTATCAATTATGTGGTTTGTCTCCCCTCGTTTAATTCGTAGCCAGTCTTGGAGTTGCTTTATGCATGCTGCAAGGTGGGAAAAAAGTTAGAATGCGAGTGGCAGATACAGCAATTATCAAAATCAAAAATATATGAAAGTTTTATATCTAGAGCTAGATCTATGAAAGTTTCTTTGTAGATCTATTTTTACAAAAAAAAAATCTTTCAAAAGTAGCCTAAAAATGTAATGTAATAAAAATGCATGTGCTTTTGATGTACTGTTTTGACATCTAACCGTTTTCAGATTAAAATTGCTTAAATAAATACTATCTACTAATATCATACGACTGTAATGGTCATGAATATTACGTGTACAGTCGATATCATATGGGGATTTACTATGATTTATGACGTCACAACGTTATCTGTTTTATCAGTAGCCTATTAGTAACGTAATGGATTAGTAATACCAATCGTTAATTTCCGTTGTTAAGTTCTGTCCGTATGTTATTTCGGCATTCTCAGATTTTACGGAAACCATGCATATTGAGGTACATTAACGTCCGAAGAATGCCGAATTGCCTAACGAGATTACGTAATCCCACGGGAATTGCCGAGTGTCATTACAGGTCCACTACCTTAAGCATCCGCATGTTGTCATGCGTTCGCGATACAATATCAGAGAGACAACACCAAATACAATGACAAATCTCATTCCCGGTAACAGCTTATGTTGACTAAAATGAAAAGTATACCTTGGAGTCCACGACATAGAAATAACTTTCAGAGATCCAGTACCAATCCTTTGGTGACACTGTACTGGCGTCAGCACGCACTGTTTTTGGTAGCGAACAGTTAGATATGAAGACATCCATGCAAATATCAGTCTGCGATTCCAAAATGATGTTCAAATCGGTGTAACTGTGTGTTTGGTGCTTGTATGCGCTTGTTTGCATATGCGTCGAGGGATTGCCAATATGTTTTTACATGGCATTCGTTATTTCCTGTTTTATTTCTATTCAAACTAAAACCTACAAGGAAAGTTTGAAATGTTTTAATCCCTTTACACAGTCCGGAATTTATATGTAGCTGTGATCAATTATTTCTGTCATGACGGTTTCTACAGTTGAGAAGTATAAGGTGTCGACTTAAAATCAATTGAGTTGGGGGCGGATTATATATGCCTTTATATGGGCAAGTCATCCAGCTGGCTTATAGAAGGTAGATTGTTGGGAGTGGTCGATGCCGAAATTTCTGATAATAGTACATAATTATTTAACTTTCAACGGTTGTCTACAAAAAAGGAAAATTATCATAGTTATGGTTCAGATTCATGTACACTGCCGCGCGGCTGGTGTATGGGAATACCTGTACTAATGGCTTCTTGGTCAGGAGCTTTCATTACAGATGCGAACAAAACTAGAATTGTGTGCTTAGGATACGGATGCCCCCACATACTGTATCATTCTCTATATAGCAAAAACTATCGAAGAGCCATAACTGCAGTAAAAATATTCACAGAAAAAAATCCTTCCTTTATGGTCATCTGTATATAAAGCTTGTTCATCTATGGAAGTTTGAAGCAAATCCGGCTAATAGTGTGGGACGAGTTGGACACACAGGATTTCGGGACGTACCTATGAACGGACGTCATAAAAGGAAATAAGAACTAGTTTCAATACTGACCATGCTGCAGACCAATTGTGGTAAATATCCACCAATCAGTTCATTGAGAAGCAGTTACTTAGAGGGCTTTACTATTATTTAGCACTGAAAGCCCCAGCGAACAATCGAATAAACCATTTTGTTTAAATTTTTAAAATATTCATACACTGTCATTACAGATCATGTTTGGTGAAGATCCGTCGTGGGGTTCATGGTTTGTACATGTCTTTTTTTCAGTTATGCCTTCCCTGTTTGCAGTGTAGGTAAACCATTCGGTCGAATATGGGGACAGATCAGTTTAGGTTACTACTGATAATGTTTGTAGAAGGTTCATGACATCAAAGGATTCATAAGAATATGTTAATTGCTAGAAAAATTTTTTTCTAGTTTTAGCTCTGGCGGCCCCAGTGAAATACAGGAACCACACCAGTTGTATAACTTCAGAAATTTCCACTGAAGAACACTTCTCCACAAGATGTTTCATGAAAACATATATACATTTTATACAAAATGGAAGGTAGACTGGATCAGGTGAGCTAAAAAAACTTTTCTGAAAGAAACAAACTAGAGAAACAAACACTCAATAACAAATCTACCAAAACCAATTTATTATATATTATGGTCAATAGTATAAATATCTACACGAAGATTCTATTCATAAGTAGTAATAGAAAGATAGGTCACAGAATAACTGAAAATACAGCCATTTTGGGAAAATACATTTAAATACGAAACTGTACATCTGAGTTAAAAACTGCCCTTTTATAACAATCATTTTATATTCAAAACACTTTAAAACTTCGGATCCTGTTGATTTTTACCCTGGCTTATGACTGGAAACTTAAAAAAAAATTTCACCTTAAAGCTTCTAGTGTGAAATTTTTTTAGCCAACCAGTCAGAACTTCTGGGAAGAACTAAACCATATTTTTTTAACTACCAGTTTACAGCTTTTAAATTCGAGATAAATTGTTTACTCTGGTTTTTTTTTTTTTTTTTTCAATCAAAAAAACCAAAACAATCTGCATTTAATAGGCTTAATTATGGCAACATGAGAATTAGTCCTTTGATTTAAAAATGTTGAGTATTCACATTTAATACTGATATACAGTCGAGGTTAAATTATGAAGAATTCCTTGGGAACAAGAACTGAAAAGATGTCATAACCTGAAATCTTTGTTTCAAAAGTTGAAAAAAAAAGGCATAAATAACACTTAAAAACAACTCATGTCACAGATGTATTACTAGTACATCTACATGATACAGTTACAAAAATGGAAAATTTACCAGAAATTCAGCTAAAATGAAACTACCAAAATATTTAACCTTTTCTTCAGATACTGAAAAGATCCTTTTGAAATCTTATATCTGCATGTTGATAAAAAACAAGAGCTGTCACTAATGGTGACAAATGTCCCCGCAGCACCTTGACCTTTGACCTGGTGACCCCAAAGTCAGTAGGGGTGGTGTACTCAATAAGTACTATCAGCATGTAAAGTTTAAAGGTCCTGAATGAAGTGGTTTGCATGTAAAGTGTCTTCATGCTAAAAAAGTTAACGTTGGCCCCTGTGACCTTGACCTTTGATCTGGTGACCACAAAGTAAGTAGGGGTGGTGTACTCAATAAGTACTATCAGCATGCGAAGTTTGAACGTCCTGGGTGCAGTGGTTCGCGAGTAAAGTGCCTTCATGCAAAAAGTTAACATTTGCCCCTGTGACCTTGACCTTTGACCTGGTAACTCCAAAGTCAGTAGGGGTGGTGTACTCAATAAGTACTATCAGCATGTGAAGTTTGAAGGTCCTGGGTGCAGTGGTTCGCGAGTAAAGTGCCTTCATGCAAAAAGTTAACATTGGCCCCTGTGACCTTGACCTTTGACCTGGTGACCCCAAAGTCAGTAGGGGTGGTGTACTCAATAAGTACTATCAGCATGTGAAGTTTGAAGGTCCTGGGTGCAGTGGTTCGCGAGTCAAGTGCCTTCATGCAAAAAGTTAACGTTGTGACTAACAAACGAACGAATGGACGGACAGCTGAAAACTAATATGCCTCCCTTGGGGGGCACAAAAATCATGAAGGATTAAAATAACTTATCTTTTTAAATCTTATATAAAATGCTGAGAGTGAAAATGCAAAATTTGAATTTTATATAAAATCAGCAGTACAAGTTTACAAACATTTATAAAAAAATTGTAAAAACAACCATTAGACCAGGTGACATCACAATATAAAACATACCATTACTTAAATACATACAGAAATGTAATAAAATAAGATTTTACAAGCTGTATTTCCTCCATGATGTGAGGCCACTATGTAAGTTAGAGAATATCACCAAATCCTACAAGATAAATTCAACTGTCTTACATTGGTCTCATTTAAATATGAAATACTTGAAGATGTATTTCCCTGTCCAATCTTTCAAAAACCAAATATTTTAACTTGTTTTTTTTTTCTTTTCAGTAATTTTGTACTGCTCTTACACCTGTGTAAGGTTAAAGCAAAATGAGTGTAAGAGATTTTTTTTTTTTAATTTGCAAGCACTAAAACCATTTTCTCTTTAATCATTACAACTGTTCTGTGAATTACTTCATTCAAACAGACTACATACAAAGGGTAAATACTTGCATTAACACTGAAAATAAGAACATGAATGATTCCTTTGCAAGTATTTCTAATCCTTAAGTAGTAGTTACAACCCAAATAAATCTACATACTGGTACTCATTAATTAACACAGACAGTGATCAAAACTAAAATAACAAGGAGCTGCGTTCAATAAACGCCTGATGCCTCCGGTGGCATCCTTGTTGATACAAAGCAACCTAAGTCCAAAACGAGGTCAAGTTCAAGGCAAAGGTCAAACTGAGGTCAGGTGATGTCTGAAGTTGAGGAATGGTCACAGGTTACATCTGCATTAGTATCAAGTCATTCTAGTTAGGGGCATTGATGCTAGACGAAATGGTCCCATTTGGTTACCCTCGAAAAGACGGACGGACGGATAGGACAATCACTATATGCATCCGCATCAGTAGATGCCGGGGGCATAAAAATCATCCTGTGACTAGAAATACAGATGGCAAGAGGTATATCCATTACAAGAGTAACAGTAATTTTTCCTTCAATACTTCTACAGCCAAAAATACATGCCAAATAAGGTCATTTACTTGTCTTGTTATGTACTTTTTCCTGTATGGTTAAAAACAATTCTGACCAAAAGCAAACTAATAAGTTATAAATACTTCCACATAAATGAAGTATATGGGATAAAATTCACATGACCACGATACTGAAAGCCTAATTTTGAAGCCTGAATATACAATATTAAACATAAGTCATTTAATCAAAACTAAAATAGAAACTCCAAATAAGAATTTCAAGTGAATTACTATACAGAAAGTAGCACTGAAACAACTGTTACGCAGTGTTTTAAAATAATTACCAAACTAAAAACCGAACACTTCATTTCCTTTAGCAAACTTCCTTCTATAAAATAATAAAGACCTGAAACTCAATTAAAAGCAAAGATTGAAATCTCACTATATCTCATGTGAACGAAATGAGACCTTGTTTATTCAAGGTTTTTTCATCACACTTTATTTGATAAACCTCAAGACTTCCATTAAATCGTACACAATGATACATTATTTCACACAAAAAAAACCTGTAAATCACAATTCTGTTATGTAATTGGGTAAGATTTAAAGTACAACCAAATAATCTAAAATCAAAAATTAAACATACATAAACCTATACAACATTAATTACTGTGCAAACTATAAAAATATCATTTTGAAGTGTTTTCTATCATACACTATGGCACAAAAGGGAGATAATTGAAACCTGTACGGAATTCTTTTAAATACGTACTAATACTACTTTATGTAATGCTACATTTGATGACTAAAACAGTATATAAATGTTTATCAAAAAATTAACCTTTTAAAATTCAGATGACATCTTCCTTAATATTATACCGGGAAAACTGGCAAAAAATAGTTTAATCTGAAACTGTGCAAAGTACTGCCAGAAGTAAAAACATTCCATGACAAAATCATAAAACTTAAAAATGCTAAGATGTCACTTTTGCTTGTCTGTTGTTTTAATGTAGTGCACCTGTTATTCCTCCATGTTACGTATACATGTACACTGTTTCTGCATGCTGTGACTGTTACTGTATCATATACGGCCACATGGCTTGCACTCTGTGTAATAGAGTTCCACTTACGCCGGTGCTAGGGGGCGTGAGAGGTGTTGCACATTTCATTACCTCTCATGAACAGACTCAATTGAACCGAGTCTGCTATTATTCTGCTTGGTTGCATTCTATGCTTCCAAAGGATCTTTTTACAGATTATATTTTCAATACCAGCCGAGGAAGACAAATTTTGAAAAATGGAATACATAAAACAAGTTATCGAACAAAAATGCTGATGGTCATTATGCATCTACTACCTGAAGAAAGCACAATCATGTACTTAAATTGAAGCCTGTATAAATACAGTTATATTGTAACTTCATAAAACCCTGCACAATCTCAGCAGTACATAAGCAGTATATATAATTATGCGTTGTGTAAAATATTCAGTTGTAAAATCTAAAAATTTTCACAAAAAATTTTGCATGAAGCATATTAGATGGTATATAGTACCATGTCTCATGTAAAATGCATTTGAGCCGTGTCAGGAGAAAATCAACATAGTGGCTTTGCGACCAGCATGGATCCAGACCAGACTGTGCAGATGTGCAGTCTGGTCAGGATTCATGCTGTTCACTTCCAAAGTCTATTGCAATTAGAGAACTCGTTAGCGAAAAGCATGGATCCTGACCAGACTGCGCGGATGCGCAGGCTGGTCTGGATCCATGCTGGTCGCAAATGCACTATGTTGGTTTTCTTATGGCGCAGCTCATTTAGTATTTCAACATAATGCAAAAATTAACTGAATCAAGACCAGTTAACATACATTGCACTTCAAAGAACAAAAGCTTTGCATTCATACAATTACATTTTTAAAATTCAGCTCTCATCGACTTTGTATAAATATTGCATTATTAAATATAACTTTGAAAGCAATTAAGACATATTTACATTTAAAAATCCCTTGAAAAAAAAATATTTTTAAGAATTTACGCTGCTGCAGATTACAGGTTTCAAAAGCCTTAAATAAAATCTCATATTTCATATTTATGAATGCACAAAATAATTTAAAAGCCAAGCATAATACATGTATGAGTAGCACCAAGGTGTGTTAAAAATGAATGAATATGATACAATGTAAATGCAAATTTATACTGTAAATGTCCATAAAAAAAATACAATAGCACTGCATTCTTTCACATAGCAACTTTAACCTTTAGCCTGCTGCCAGCAAGTGATTCTGCCTTTGCGACCAGTGCTGACAAAGATCAGCCTGCACAGATGCACTGTTTGCTATTCAGTCAGTAAGTTTTTAGTGAACATCCCTTCAAATAATAAATGTTGCATATAAATTGAATAATGGACCAGTCCATTTTAGAAATTTAGATGGCTACAGGTTAAACATACCTACTTATTACCAGTAAAAGGTGTCCTGAAACTGGTTTCGATTACTGTAAAACACACATTAAAACACAGATTGCTTGAAGTCACAAATGGATTAGCAAAATGCCTGGATTCTGAGCAATCCAAATGTAGAAATTGTGTGGAAAATGGTCAGGGACCATACAAACTGTCCGAGTCAGTCCTGGTACTTGACCCATTAATGTTCAAGCTAGCAGTGTGTTACTGTAGATAATATTGGTACTTGTTAAGAAATTCTTCACAAATGTTTGGATGAGGCATTTCACACTTCAAATTACTTTTTAAAGTGACTTGAAAAACTTTAAAAGATAAAATGAAGCCCTCACATTTTTTAAAAAATGTACATGTACTTTATATAAGATTGGTTATACAAAGTTATTAACTTTCTGACATAAGAATATTTGCTATGTAACTCTAATGAGAATAAAAAATACTATTCCAAAAGAATAAAATCATAATAAATACATTTTTTACCAATATTCTACAAGGATCTTCACAAGTATTTAGTACCAGTATTAACTTCTTTTATCTATTTCTCAATATCTAATACTTTTGAGCCACGCCATGAGAAAACCAACATAATGCATTTGCGACCAGTCTGGATCCAGACCAGCCTGCCCATCCGCGCAGTCTGGTCAGGATCCATGCTGATCGCTAACAGTTTCTCTAATTGCAATAGGCTTTGAAAGCGAACAGCATGGATCCTGACCAGACTGCACGGATGCGCAGGCTGGTCAGGATCCATGCTGGTCGCAAACGCACTATGATGGTTTTCTCATGGCATGACTCATTTATTTATATTTAATTTTAAATAAAAGAAAATTTTCACCACACTTTAACAATCTGCTTTTAGAGTAGAGCACAAACAGGGAAATTTAACAGAATTTCAGTCTCTTACTTAACCTAATCTTAAAACATATAACAGAACAAAAAAGAATCAATTTGAAACAAAAATCACATTTATGATTTATAACAACAGCAGAACATAAAACAGACATAAAATAATGATGTACACAGTAACTCACAAACATCGTACATGACATGAAATAATGTTAAGAGAAGAGTCTCGAGCCTTTCTAAACAAGATTGTGTGGCGGTTTTTATGTTTGCAACAAAGATAAGAATATTTGCAGTAATATGATCTTTTTGCAACAGAGATATTAAAATAGATGTCCTTTTTGGAGGAGGTTACCTATGATAATGACTACTAGTCAATTCTTAAAAATAACAACTTTTATCAGACATATGATGAGAAAGATAGGTATGTCTGTTTTACTTGCTTAGTTTACACATTGCAGAAAATTCTGCACTGCCAGAGCTAAAATCCAGAAATTTATAAACCTTTGATACATAGATCTGAGGTAATTGTAAATGTAATCAGCTGTAATTGATTACTTTTGTTCAAGTAAGAATATATACTCAGTAAACAAGTATACTGTCATACATCAATTACATACCAGGCTTTTAAAACACTTCTTTTTAAGAATCGAATATAATAACAGGTTTACATTTGTAGTATAATGAACCAGTTTACATAATTCAACAAAAAACCCAAACTGAGGCAAATATCTTCTCTTTTTTTTTTTGCAAAGTACATAAAACTCCCTTTCCAGTTTTCAAAGACTCAAGAATCTTGACAACTATTTTTGTCACTACAAAACATATCCAATAAATACATGAAATACTTTGATAATGTATGTTTATATACACTGGCTTATGAATCGTATTTATACATGAGATTAATAAAATGATGCGAAAATGTATTGCACAGCATGAGAGTAAAAGAATCCACCATGTATAAAACTGCCTCTCACAACCTAGTAAACCTGTACGTCTTTAACATGTATGGCATTTATACTTTTAGCACTTTACAATCTTTTAAATTTTTAATCATATCTTTATTTTCCTAATTAAGCCTATAAGACTCTAAAATATTTCCCTATTTTTAATGAATACTACCAGTCAAGTGCAATGATCAACAGCAATTATACTGATAATCTTGTATGCGATTTTTAGGCATTGGTATTTCCTTGCATAGACTGCCAATTTTTGCAAAAATTTCATTTAAAAAAAAACATGATTTCCATCCTGATATTTGTTAAATTTATGATAATTTCCATTTCAATGCCTGCTTTAATGACTAAGATGATTTTGCTTGCCTTTCAATTTATGTGCAGTCCACAAAAACTTCTGCAACATCTGCATTTCCTTTCTATAAACAGAATGAGTTCCAGTTTACTTTGATAAAAAAATGCATCAAATTTTGTATCAGTTAATGTTAGTCTTAATTTATGAGTACTGTAGATTAGATCATTTTTGCATCGCTTTTATTTCATGATCTGATAAACAACAATCTTACACTTCACTGAATTTGCGGTTCCTAACAACTGATTTGTACGAAGATACTACTGCTAAATATTTGCAAGAGTTCTGAGTTTGTTCGTTCATGAATATAAGTGATAATAAAACCATTGTAGATATTATAGACAACACAAGAATGGACTGAAATAAACCACTGTGAATATAAGTTGAAATACAACCATCACGAATAGTTGAGAAAATAAAAACATCACGAATATAAGCGGAAATAAAATCGTCACGAGTATTAGCAAAAATAAAACCATCATGAATATTAGCAGCAATAGAATCATCGTGAGTATTAGCAGGAAGTGAACCATCACAAGTATTAGCGGAATTGAAATCAGCGTGAATATTAGCGGAAACAAAATCATGGATATTAGAGGAAATAAAAAAATCGCGAATATTAGTAGAAATTGGACCATCACTAATAGTACTAAAAACAGAACCACTGCGAATATTACTGGAACTAGATGCCCACGGGCAACATGTCGAGCCCGCCAGCTGTCAAAAGGACTAACATTTTCTGGTTGTTGCACATGACGCATCATCTTATCAAGGCAAACATTTGTGCCAAAGTATTTAAGAATCTCTCAATCCATAGCTGAGTTACAGCCCGGACAAGCAAAACAGCACAGAGTTTTGATCTTTGACCTCGAAGTATGACCTTGACCCTTAAGCTTCCAATCCGGTTCTTCCACTCGACACACCATGTCAATGAGGCAAACGTATGTTCCAAGTTATTTAAAATTCCCTTGATCCATTGGTAAGTTACGGCCTGGAAAAAATCGGACGGATGCACACACGCACATACACCGGACAGCCGCTGCGACATCTATGTTGAGCTCACCACCAGCAGGCTCGACAATAAAAAATTGCAAATATAACCCAATCTACAATAACTTATAAAGTAACTTTCCTGAGCATTGTGATGTATAGGAAATGTCTACCTACAAAAGTGCAAAGAACTATGTAAAAACTGTACAAATATAAAAACCATCAATAAAAAAAGTATAAAAATTTGAACATTATAGCTCTACAAAAATAAGTCATTCTATATCTTAGCCCTGAATATATATTAGGCCATAAATACATTTCCATTTTTTGTAAGAAATCAGTTAGGTATTTTAGGGGTGCGTCTGCATATCATTCATTTTTGCTGTACTTTCTTTCGCTGTTTAGTATATACAACTGTTACTTCAAATCAAACGTTTTCGGCACTCGTTTTGAAACCGAGCTCACCCATCAAAAGATGTGCGACTAAATGCAAGCATTCAGATTAATATATTAATTTTGCAACTGAAATTCTCTCAGCTAACTTAAGCGTTTACATAAGCAAGTACTCTATATCATACGATCATGTAATGTGCAATATAATGACTACGTATATTAACCCCACAATCAAACACTTAAAATATTGGTTCTGTCATGTCTTGATATTCAAACAGGCTAAACAAATCTATGTATGGCAAAAACATCAGCCAACATAATAGAGTCTGAGACATATTTTAACTGCATGTGCAAGGTTAAGATCACTATAATGAGTTTTGACAAAGAACAGTCTCCAGATGCAGCCCTGCCATTGGTCAATTTAAAAATTGAGCATAAAAGTCAACCAATCAGTAAACAGAATTTTGTGACTGGTTTCTAAAACTCAGTTTAATAATCTTTAACCCATATTTAGCATTAAAAGTCATGAAAATAGTTCCCTGATGCTGTATATATTTTATCACCACAAGAACGCCATGTGTCGATAACACCAAAACACAGTTGGTCATACTTCTGTTGCAGTTAAGCATTTTCTACAGCATATTTCAATAGCTGAAATATGCACATTGAAAATATCAATACTTAAAAGTTTTGAGTGTAAGCATCTGTAGTCCCATATTGTGTTCAACACTTAATTCATGAAGAACTCATCTTCTCCTATTTCATTTTCTAGCACAACTGACATTGTGAGGAAAAACCTCATCAGAATGTCATATCAAATACACAAATCAATGCATCCTTGAATACAGAAGCAGTAGCGATCGTTTCTCTCAATGTTCTAAAATTTCATTTATAAATAACAGCCAATGCATACAGTTAAATTATATAATACCAATATGATAACTTTTATATCTGATATTGTACTTTCTAAAGATGAAGAGTTGCCCTGATTAAGGATTTCAAACTTTTTGCCCATGCTTAGATAAAGATACGTTCATTCTCTATTCATTACTATAATTTATATGTATTATACAGGTTCCTACACATTTATTGTCTATGTATTACATATAATAATCGTCCTTCCTCCCTACACAGAAGTAAAGCAATGATGATATAAGGGCCATAACTGCTCCGCCCACAGCTACCCAGAAACTCCAGCCAAACGTCGGGAAGGACTGGCCTTGTTCTTGAATGACTGTTGCACTATGGTCCATATGGGCTTTGGCACCGAACACACACACTGATACTGCCAGCAGGATAACTACAAATAAAGAATTTACAGTTTTATGTTTAAAGGATGAATTCACAATTTCTTTTTCTTCAATAAAAATAGTCAGTACACAGATATATTAAGGGCTAAGGTTAGGCTTAAAACTTAAATCATATTTTTATGAAATACATTGTACATATTTGTACGGCCTTTTCAGCAACTATCAGATAAGACTAAATGAAAAACATTCGTAAGTGGTGAGAGAATTTTCAAACAGTTGAATACATGATTTATTAAGAAATGAACTGCTGTTTTGAAATTTTCCATTTTGGTAGGTAACGCTTCGCATGTTTTAAATGTGTGGAGCTAACGACTTAACACATACTTTTAACAGTTATAAACTTATGAAATAACAATACTGTCAACTAGTGATGGTTAATGGATTAGCAAACATTCTAACTTTGCATTCTACTGCTTTCCACGGCCATCATCAAAGAAAGTGGACACATCTCTTGTAACAATATGGCGTTCAATGTAAGCAATGTCGCCAATAAAGCATTATACATGTACCCTATGGAATATTACACCTTTTGGGCAAATAGATTATAGTTCTTGAAGTTAAAAATGTCTGCCCTGTGTGTTATAGAAATTCTGGGAAGGCCCTAGTATAGCAATCCAAGATCTACATGCAGGTAATTATGAGAAATCATTTAAATTTGCGGGAATAAAATTTTGCAGTTTTGCATAAAAAAACGCTATTTCGTTGACATATGAATTCATGAATATCCACATGATCGAAGAATAAATCCATCAAAATTAATTCCCCTCAAATATTAATAATTGCACAATATACAAACATAATGCCAGGTTTTGAACTTTGAACTTACATGTAAGGTTAGCAAAGGCACCGGCTGCCATGTTGGGGTTACATCCCTTACATTCACAACACAGTGAAAACAGACCAATTATAAGAGCCAGCAGTGTACTAGCCAGGGCACATGACATCAGGCCTTGCACAGCTTTGAACCAGTCTGAAAATAAAAGAAACAAAATCGTACAAATATCTCATAAGTCTGAAATGTGTACAGTTTTCAGCAAATATAAGTCTGAAAAGGGGAAATAAACTGTGCACAATCAGCCAGATATAAGTCTGAATTGTACATGTGGCTTTAACAGGACATAAATTACACAGTAATGAGTATTAGTCACAGACTTGAAGGCACTTCGACAACAAAACAAAAGTGAAAATATTTAGATATCAGGAAATTATTGCTATATTTCTTCCAAAGGCTTTTAAAATTAGTAACTGACAGATTATATATTATTATGTTATGGAAACACGTAAGAATTAGATTCAGATTCTCTTGTTTTTTATTACCTCCCTTTATGGTTCTATCTATAACAGTTCATGTGCAATATTAAAAGTAGTGCTTTTCTAACCATGTAAGTACGTATTAAATCTATCTGGAAAGTGAGTGTTTCATCTGTTTTAAAGATAAAGATTTAAAGCATTTTAACCCTTTCAGGATTATGGCAAGTATGTCTGAAAATAGGAAAAAACTTGAACATGTGACAGACATAGGTCTGAAATGTATAAGACATTAAGAAGATAATATCTGTCTGAAAACAGGAAACAAATCATACAGACAGAAATAAAATATATAATTGAGACAGATAAAAATCTACAAAACATCAAAAAAAAAAAACATTGTGGTCAAAATAGCAAATCTTTACTGCCCCTCAACAGACCTAGTGCTTCTTTTATGAGAACATGTTTTACACATAAAAGAGAAATGTTTTGCAGTTACTTTACAATTAACAAGCCTTTAACAAGAAAATTTACATAAAGAGATAGCGCCATAAAACATAACATTTTTGTACCAACAACACATCGCATACTGCTCTAAGCTACTTCTGTATTGAACATTTTAATGTGGAGCCACCATCTACCATCCACAATAACAGTATGATAGGTGAATATTCAATACAAATTACTGATAATACCTTTTGTTTCAATCTGAAAGAATGCACTTAAGGCTATAGTAAAATCAGTTAGTAAAACTGATAAAAAACACTATATTGTTTAAACATGAGTCATGATGAGTGTATCATTTTGTGACAATAAAAGCTTCTTACAAGTTATCATCTTGTATGAGATTTTTCAAAAACTGAACATTATTGACAATACACAAAATTAATGCCTATATAATATTATACTTAAGTTATTAATGTTTGTAAGGGGTGTGGTTGTACCTGATAGATTGTTAACCTTTACCCTGCTAAATTTCTATAATGAACTTGTCCATCTTTCAATAACTGTTAAAAGGGGTCCTTACCACAAAGATACTGAATGAATAGCGAACAGTGCAGATCATAATCAGACTGCATCAATTAGCAGGCTGATCATGATCTACACTGGTTGCAAAGGCAGAATCAGTCGTGTCCAGCATGATAAGGGTTAAACATTGAAGTCCTACTAGGGGTGTAGACACTATGGTGCCTTAAGATTAGACAGTTTACTATTTGCTAACAGACATAATTCTCGACAAAGACATACCGTGAATTTAATGTTTTCTGGCAAATTCTGCCGAACTGCCTAATTTCATGGATCGTGAATTTATGGACACCAAGTTCTAAACATAAATTTATATATGGAAAGAAGCAATCACAAAATCAATGAAAAATAGTTCCCATGAAATAACAATGATTTTACAACTGGTGTGTTTTCTTTTCCAGAAGACATTACTCTCTTTAGAGCATCACCACATTTGTGCAACAAATAAATTTCATCTTTCTCTACCTATGAAAGGGAACTACAAGTAAATATTTCAGTAGGAAGTCCCTAAACCTTTACCCTGCTAAATTTCTAAAATGAACTGGTCCATCATTCAATTTGGGCAATACCATTTATTATTCAAAGGGGTGTTTACTTAAAATTTACCAACTGAATAGCGAACAGTGCAGACCATGATTAGACTGCACGGATGTGCAGGCTAATCTTGGTCTGCACTGGTCGCAAAGGCAGAACCACTTGCCGCCAACAGGCTAAAGGCTAAAGCATACAAAATCCCCACTCCAACAACATGTTTTTCAAACATTACTGCCTAAAAAACTGACTTGATCTATGTATCTCTGTAAATATCATAGCAGTTTTCTAATATTACAGATTTTGCTAAATGGTCAAATTGAGCGTCCTAGACACCTCAATATAAGCTTTCAGTCTTGCTCATTTGAACTATGGCTATCATTAAAAAAACATTTGTTTGCGGTAACATATACTAACCATGGAAACCGCTGTGACCCAACATTTTTTTTCTGGCCTGTCAGATGAAAAAAAAAATCCCTGTATGACTATAATTATGTAAAAAAAAATTCCCTACCTACATGTACCTATCTACACAAAAAAATGTTGGGTTGCGTTACCAAAAACAAACAATTATTTAATGACAGCCTAGTTTAAACTAAATACATGTAGAATTAAAACAGGGCACATACCATATTAAAATCTTCATATCATTTACAGGAAGTTTTGAGACTGTCAACATCTGAGATTATGAGTAAGTGGATTTGTTTCAAAACAAGACATTTATTACAAGTTCCTCCTACTCGAAAATACATAAAATTAGGTAAATTAACACATCACAAAAATTCAAATTGTTTTAATTAAAATGAATAGCTACATTACCTTAATCAAAATTTGTTTAAAAATAATATAATATGAACTACTGGTGATTAAAAAAGATAATACGAACTACTGGTAATTAAAAACTACAATACCAACTAATTAAAGCAATTAATGTCATGAAAGGGCTACCTTGCATTCTTGCCATATAAATGAACTTCATAATTTATGATTATTGGGCAAAATTTTAGAAAAACAGTGCAGGTTCTGTGATTTGATATTCTAATAATAGACTCCATATCAGATCCGAAATCAACATGTGGTCTACAGAATCAAAAATAATGCTTCATAAGACAAGTATAATAACTTAATAAGTGATACCAACTACATCTATGCCTACAAATTTATTTAATATAAAAAACAGACTTTGGAGAAAAAAACAAATGATTTTTTGACAATGAGTTTCAGAGAAACTGCTTAACACAATACTTAGAAGAAACATGGGTGAAAGTTGTCAAACTTTAAAATACTGAAATCAAGACTTTCAATACTAATTTCCTATCACTTGTATAGAAGAAAAAATCTTCAAAATACTGAATTCAGTATTAATACTGAAAACTTTCACCCATGAAGAAAGCTCTTTAATAAAAAAGTTGCTAGTATTGTTTTCATTACTTTCACTGGATCACTCGATCGTGATGCTGATACTTTTCCCCTTCATCAATTCATGCAAAACATTTTAACTGAGTCTGGCAAAACCATATACAGTAAAACCTGTCTTAAGCAGCCAGCCAAGGGAGTGGGGAAAAGTGGCTGTTTACAGCAGGTGGCTGCTTAATGCAGGTAATTTATAGAATAAATGACAATTTTGGGAAATGAGACACTGGCTGCTTAAGACAGGTTGGCTGTAAATTAGAGGTGACCGCTTAAGCAGGTTTTACTGTATATATTCACTGCCTAGTAACTTTGTGGAAGATATGTTAGCAGAAAGATACCAGAAACATTAAATTTTGCTCCTCTGACATTATTGTGGGTTTCGAAACTCTGCAAATGATTTGAAATTCTCACAGAAGCCAAATAGCCATCCTGCTGGCATATAAAAGGCCGGTGGCTCTACACCAAGGTGCCACCCTGACAGGTCATGTGCCTAAAAAGAGCACCTTGAGTCTTCCTACACCATTCAAAGCTAGAAAAGTCACCATCTGACCTATATTTTGTCTGTGTAATGTGAAACACAACAAAGAATATCTGCCAAAATAAACCTATCAAGAATATTTTCCAAGCTACAGTACAAAGTATACTTTCTGCTAAAACATAATAGCCTGTAAATATGATAATGATTTCCACAGCTGGGTTCTCCCAAAATCTTATATAGCATCCTACTAGCATCGTACATGATTTTCTAGATATTTAATTACCCTGACTCCCATCTTAACATTTAACAGTATTTTAATTGGCATCTGCCTTATAAAAAAGGCTAGATGGATAATTTCAAAACATATTTTTTGATACCTTTATTTTAGTGCACCTGCTAGTGTGCATAATTTCTGGATGTATTTATGGCCCATTTTTCACTCAAACTTGTCAAAATTTTACACTGATATATCTTGCTACAGCTGTGAACACTGACCCTGATGTTCTTGGTGTTGTGTGTGTGTCCTAACTGTGTAGAAATTAAGACTTAATTTCATATTATATAGCATACCAAAAATTCTTAAAAGACTTAATTCTATAATATACATTATACCAAAACTTCAGCTCATATCTGCTAGGTGTTTGATAAACACTGCAGAAAATTTTATCTTAGAATCATCTGCATCACTTCAAAGTCAGTGTCGAATAGAAGCCTAGTAACATACTTCAGTGGAATATAAATTGCATAATGCTGCTTTTTATTTTTTGTTTGTTTATTTGGGTTTAGCCCCATTTTTCAACAGTATTTCAGTTTTGTAACGGCAGGCAGTTGACCCAACCAGTGCTCCTGGATTCTATACAGTACTAAACTGTTTTCTGCAAGTATAACTACCAACTTCTCCACATGTATCTGAGGTGGAGGATGAATGAATTCAGACACAACATCTTACACCAAATCGTCGTGTACATAATGCCTCACCCGCGAACTCACAACCCCTCAATCCACAGATCTGCACTCTCCCCTATTGCGCTGATGGGGTGGGCATAAATACTACTGCTAAAGTCGGATTCTAAATATTGTGTCAATGCGAATGCATCTAGTAGAACATAATACTTCAAGTTGATTTACTTAAGTAAACAGGGTCTCTGCGAAGCGACATAAAATTTATAGCCTCTCAATGCTTTTGGTTCGAAACCCTACTCATTCATGTAAGGAAGTTATCTATATTAAGACTTGTGGAAAGAGGATAATTCTAAAGAGGTACCTGACATAATGTCTGGAGGGGCAACTGGAATATCTGATTATGCCTATAAATCTGAAAATCCCTTAGACATGATAAAGACGGTTTCACTGATAGTGCATAATTATATTGAATCCAACTGGAATATCTGATTATGCCATTAAATCTGAAAATCCCTTAGACATGATAAAGACGGTTTCACTGATAGTGCATAATTATATTGAATCCAGTCTAACTTGTAATACATACAGACTTCTAAACATTAACTTTATTTCAATATGAAGTTTTATATTATAAGCACCTGAAAGATCACTCAGAAAGGGGAAATCATAAATAAAATTAAAAACAGTGGGAAATACTTAAATTTGCATAAATTTATCTCGGCTGTCAACAAAAAAGACAGACCGCACAAAATAAATTCACTAAATAAAAACATCTTTAATGCCCACCCCAAAATTATCATACTATCATAATTTAAAGTAATATATTAATACCTCATAAACTTTCGAAATATTCTGCAATATCTTTCAAAAGATGAATTTATTTACTTTATTACATAAAGATATTGAAAATAAATCAAACAAATAAATTCTTGAAATTATTTGCTTCCATTATGGGTTAAGCACAGATTTTCAACTGAATTTAAGGGCAGTTGACCTAACCAGTGTTCCCAGATTTTGTACCAGTATTGCACAGATTTTCAACTGAATTTAAGGGCAGTTAACCTAACCAGTGTTCCCAGATTTTGTACCAGTATTGCACAGATTTTCAACTGAATTTAAGAGCAGTTAACCTAACCAGTGTTCCCAGATTTTGTACCAGTATTGCACAGATTTTCAACTGAATTTAAGGGCAGTTAACCTAACCAGTGTTCCCAGATTTTGTACCAGTATTAACCAGTTTTCTGCAAGTAACTGGCAACTTGGTGAAGGACAAATACTTTCCAACACAATGTCTTTTATCAATCCTTAAAGAAAGGCCCACGGATCAAACTCAAAATCCTGCGATCTGTTACTAGATCTGTGCTTGCCCTACTGAGCTAAGCTGGCAGAAGACTCATTGAATAAGAAAGAGCATCAAAGCTTTGAAGAGTTTATTTTGCATCCTAAAAAGTAACCCTACCTACTGAAATTATAGGTAAAATAGAATAAATAGGTATTAAACAAATGTACAAAAAAACCTGGCACTGTTGCAAAAACATGAAAGATAAAATAATCAAAACTACATTGTATAGCATCTTGTTTCAAACTGTTTAAGCTGTTTAAGCAATGTTCTTAATACTTTTTTGCTTTTATGTTTTTGTAGATGCACCAGATCTAGTCACTATGGGCCATATAGTACGACCAAGATGAAAAGTCATTTTTTCGCGCAACCTCCGCGTTAAAAAGCAACTGACTATGTCCTGTATGTACACTTCAGGGGATTCTTGAATTGCAGATACTGAATTGTAGGAGTGGATCTATTCCTCCACTCTCACCATCCCACCCACACCCAACTTTAAAAGAAAATCTTTCAATTATTTAATACTGCAATGTTGCAATATGATTGGTTTGTTTTGATCTCAATCTTGGGACTTGATAAGGTCACATATTTTACTTTGGTAACCAGCTTAATATCAAAGAATTCTCAGTTTTTCGCAGACAAGAAACAATCAAAGAAACACCTATCTAGTGGGAGAAACAAATCATTGCAGTTGCAGTTGCCCCATTACAGCTTGCAATTTGATAGGGATTCTTTAGTTATTTCAGAACTTTGATACTATAAGAAAGCCTATTAATAAATCTGATATGATATATATAGGATATGCAAACAGATTGAAGGTTTCAAGTTTCCAGTAATTAACTGGGTTACAGATCAGAATATTTACATCCAGAGTTTTGAACCTATTCTCATATAGACTAAGATAAACAATTGTAAATCTGAACTATAAACAAACAGAATTGTACCATGTAAACATGTTTTCCAAGTATGTCAGCTCTATATATTAATTCTTCCTGGTTATACATCTGTACCAGTATCATTAAGGGAGATAGAGCTTTTGAGTATTAAGAGGTTGACAGACTGAACCCAAATGGATGCTTTTATCACTCACTGACGTGCTCAAAGCATCCATACTTGTGCGAGCCGAGATTCACTGTATTTAAGAATCATATATCTCTTTCTGTCTCTGAAATGAAGTTTCTTTCCAGAAAAAAAAACTCAATATAAAATTTTCAAATAATTATGAATGCCAGAACGTTGATTGAGCCAAGTCCATGTGTTGCCAGACACTACCACATATACATTCATGGCATGATGTTGAAGAACAGTATACAACATCTCACATAGGATTTCATAATTCTCTGTGATGTTTTCCACCATGATGAACGAAAAACTCAATGTACATACAGCAAAACTTCAAGATGAAACTGTTGACAGGACTTCAGTTGTCACTTCATATTTCCTTCAACAGTATTTC
This sequence comes from Mercenaria mercenaria, assembly GCF_021730395.1. Taxonomy (NCBI): domain Eukaryota; kingdom Metazoa; phylum Mollusca; class Bivalvia; order Venerida; family Veneridae; genus Mercenaria; species Mercenaria mercenaria. The sequence continues at coordinate 37,467,505 of NC_069370.1, forward strand.
CAACAAAAAGAAAGAAAAGAAAAAAAATCTAGTAAACAGTTCTGGTACAAGTCTGCTTGCAACAGGCTTTTTTTATCGAAAGGTTTAAAGGCATTACTCCCACGAGACAGCTTTAGTGGAACAAATAACCATGATCTGTTTTCTTCATGCTGGTGGAAAAAACACTGCTTAATCTTTATTTAATCATAAAAGGACCTTGAATTACCTTCATTTTAATTTATTTTTTACAGAATCATTTAATATTATTTCAATATCACTTTCTCATTCAGACATATGATAAACACAGGAAGAAAAATGCTAAATATTGTGTTAAGCATTTTTTAAGCAAAATATGAAAGATCAACATTAATAGCAACCCCAGCTGATATAATATGTACTTTGAGCCATGTTGATTAGAAGTTTACCAAAAAACTCAACAGTATGTGTTGAAAAAGAAACAGTATTATTTACCATTATTACCATTTATTCTTCATACAAATTTTTATATATTTCAAAAGAGAATGAGTGTATTGCTATGAAATTTTCATAAAGCACAACACAAATGATATTATATACATATATGGCAAAGCAAGTTTTAAGACTGAATCTTCCTTTTAGTAGCAATGAAATGACATATAATGATACATTCTTAAATTCTACATGGTACATAAATATTCTGATTATTCTCCATTTTATCCATGCGCTAAAAAAAGTATGCATTCAGAAAAGTCTGCCATTGGGAAAACACTGTGAAAATATAGGCTATCATGTACCTTTAAAATGAAACATAGACTGCACAATGTCTTTGAAGCCACTGACCATAAACAGACTGTGTCAATTGTCTTAAAAGCCACTGAAAAAAATATAGACTGTGCTTTGTCTTTAAAGCAACTGCAATATACTGAACCAGGTCTTTAAAGCCTGTATCATCCCAGGGTTATGCAGATTAAGGCACAGCAGCATTATGGCTTAATGAACACTTTATAAAAGTCTGCAAACGTTTGAATTCATTCATGCTGATTCTCACTGATGTTACATTAAACGAACCAGTTTTCCCTATTACTGGTAAACCATGCCTGAAGCCACACCTAACAAACCGAATCATTTTTATCAACTTTAGAAAGTGAATGATAAAACTGGAACGCCCATTTTATACTTGACTATCATACTTTTGTATCAAATAATTCAATTTACAGAATAAAAAAAATGTTCTTTTTAAGTGATGTTGTTTTAAAAATACCTACTCTATCTGACATTGTTTTTTTGCAACATTTTAATGTAGCCTAATTGTGCTTCAAAGGAACTTTAATAAAAATGTTAAGATATAATGTACTAAAAATGAAACATTAAAAAAAACAGTAATGTAACGTTTCACAGATGATTTTACTAAATACGCACATGAATTAAAGAAATCTATAAAAACAATATAGAAATTGAAACTAAAATAATGTAGCCATAATTCTGGTCAATTACTGAACATACAGGACATTTTTTGTTCAAAAATAGAATGTTTCTAAAATATGTTTGTTCAGGTAGAAGTGTTTTACCTATGCAACAACAGTTAGTTCATGATTTAACAGTGTTTTACTTATGCAACAACAGTCAGTAAACATTTTCAACAGTGTTTCACTTATGCAACAGCAGTTAGTTAAACCTACTAGTGTTCCATGCTTCCTGGATGCTGATAAAAATACTGACTTTTTCTCTGCACAAAGCAAGTGTACAATGTGACTGTCATGTATTAAACCAACAACTTTTCCATTGAAGATAAATGACTGCAGACAACTATATTCTGTCATAGACAAGAGGGCCAAGATGACCCTAGGTAGCTCACCTGAGAAACATACCATAACAGTGTAAACATGTTTGACCTGGTGATTTCATAAAAAAACAAATATTCTGGCCAATTTTCATTAAAACTGGACCAAAAATATGGTCTCTTGAGTTTAAACAAGTATTTTCTTAGATATGACCAAGTGACCTAGTTTTTGACCCAAGATGACCCTTATTCAAACTTGACCTAGATTTTATCAAGGCAATCATTCTGACCAATTTCCATGAAGATCAATTGAATACAGTCTCTATCACATACACAAGGTTTTTCTTTGATCTGACCTAATGACCTACTTTTTGACTCCAGATGACCCATATTCAAACTAGATCTAGATTTTATCAGTGTGATCATTCTGACATAAATTTATGAAGATCAACTGAAAAATACAGCCCATGTCGCATACACAAGGTTTTTCTTTGATTTGACCTAGTGACCTAGATTTTTATCCGTGATGACCCATATTCGAACTTGACCTAGATTCTATTAAGTCAATCATTCTGACCAAATTTCATGAAGGTCAATTGAAAAATACAGCCTCTATCGCATACACAAGGTTTTTCTTTTATTTGACCCAGTGACCTAGTTTTTGACCCCAGATAACCCATTTTTGAACTTTAATAGCCTAGATTTCATCAAGGTAATAATTCTGACAAAATTTCATGAAGATCAATTGAAAAATACAGCCTCTATCGCAAACACAAGGTTTTTCTTTGATTTGACATAGTGACCTAGTTTTTGACCTCAGATGACCAATTTTCAAACTCGACCTAATTTTGATCAAGGTAATCATTCTGAAAAAATACACAATCGCATACACAAGCTAAATATTGACAGATCACAGACAGACAGATGCCGGACATTGAGCGATCATAAAAACTCACCCGAGCATTGCTCAGGTGAGCTAAAAACATACAATCATGTATATGCATGCCACACCTGGGGACCAATCTAGAAACCTCTACATTCATAGAAATGCTCTCTACCAATTGAGCTATTACCTAGCCAATTTGAAAGATACAATACATGCCACACATAGGGTTCAAACTAGGGACCTCTCAATAATGAGCTGAACTAGTAATTTGAACAATATAACAGTCAGGTCAAACAAGTCCTATTTCACAAATTTCAGTTTTACTATATAATTTATGTCATAAGTAAGAAAAATAACAATTAAAACCACTAAATTTAGACAATTACTTGCATGAGCATCAGTAAATTATGAATATTAATGCTCTTACAGGAATTAATAGAAAGAAAAATGTCAAATGAGCAAAAATTAGTGACTGGAGACCAGAGTGAATGTCCCTTTAGTTGCCATACGAAGAAACAATTAATATTACACCACCTGTCACTAACACACTGCTGATTACAACAGATTACATCATAAAACTGGTAAAAAATGTCCAAGTTGTCAAAAAAGTGGCAATTAATTAGTAAAGACAATGTCCAAAAACAATGACAAGTGCTTCTAAATCCTTACTCTACAACTTTTTACCTTTCGTTCTTCCTTTACAATCAAGGAATGAAAAAAAAAAGAGTTAAACTTTAAAGAGTGAAAATCTCTTTCTTTCAGTTTAATTAATATGTTAATGAATTACATGTAAATAAATCAGACTCCTATCAAAATTATTTCCAGTGAAGAAACATGAATATATATTGTTTCATTATGATATCACCAGAAGGGCCTAGTTGTTAGAAACTTTAACCGCCTGTTAAACTAATACCACCAACTGGTTAAATTTTGACTGAAAATATTAGTCTTGGTGTGAGATGCTAGAACAATGTTTTGACTTAATCATAAACAATTTTCAGTGTTAATTCATAATTTTGTTTTTACTACTAAGTTTCAAAAAAGTTTGAAATATAATGTTCACTAAAAGTTATTCTACTGTTAGCATAATCACCTGTTAAAATTTTGAACAACTGGGCTATAAATGTTAACCTCCCAAACTCAGACCCATGTTCTTTTTAAGTACATTTGGAAGAAGACCCATGCCCTTTGATTTTGGAATTTTTGCATAATTTTGGTCAAAATTGGAGGAAAAGTTCAGTCACCCCTCTAAAATAATAACAGCGTAATACATGACATTGTATTATCTTACAGACTCAGATATTAAACTACATTTTCTTTATAATGCCTTGTGTTTTTGATAATCTTCCTTATTAACTTTGCAGTACTTTTTGCACTGAAAAGATCATTTTTTTTACCACAATTTTATATAATAGAGGGGAAAAACATATTTTTATTATTATTATTATTATTATTATTATTACACAACCCAACAACGTCTGAAATTTTGTCTATAAAATCAGCATTTTTTTTTAATTTGAACATGGTTAGTTAATGACTCATAAAATGAATACAGATCTATGCACAATTCAAGTAAAATTCAGTGAATTATGTATTTCAAGACTGAATTATGTGTTTCAAGCACTTCCAAACAATTGTGTAGCAAGAACAGTATTTTAATATCCAAAGATTAATTTCCAGTCTGGCTCTATCCAAATCTAAATACTCCAAGGGCTGAACTTCATGGGTTTATTTTAACTGATTTCATCTTTCATTTAAAATGACCATAACAAGGTAAGATTAATTAAGAAATAATTTATAGCAAAAGAGTGTTTTAACACTATTTATGAAAACTGTAAACCCCTTGAAGAAATTTAATAATTTTTGAAACTTCATGTGTTCCACTAATCAAAACAACTGAACTTGCAGAGCCCATGTTCCAGTTGTACATGCATGAGGTCTGACATAGTCACAATTAAACTGCAGGGAATTTCATATTTTGGGCTTAACCACGTGACATTAATTTTTTTTGGATAAAGTGCATTGTAAGATACAGTATTATATTCTGAAGAACTTTGAATGTATGATACAGTGTACTGTAATATTCTGAAGAACTTTGAACTTAAACTGTTATAAACGGAAACAGGCTGATTCGGACCGTGGCTGATTCGGACCATGGCTGATTCGGACCAAATATTTTGGCTGATTCGGACCACATACTTTGAATAAAAGTAGATAATGACCATATATTTTGGCTGATTCAGACCACAAACTTTTATTTAACAGTCAATAATGACCATAAATTTTGGATGGTTCAGCAATTTTCAGAAAATAATGTTGATTAGCTTATATAGATGTTTAACTTGAAGTAAGGACATAAAATATACACCATACAAACAGGTAAGAAGTTTTGACAAACTAAAATGCATCATTTATGCATTTTGATAAGGACTTTAATTGTTCTTTGCATCAGACATTAAACTTAATACTCATAAGTATTACTTTTACTCATGACATAAGTGTCAGGAAAACTTAAACAATTTGGGCCGAATAAGCCAAGTAAATTTGGTCCGAATCAGCCATGGTCCGAATCAGCCTGTATTCTTATGAACATGCTGAATGTTAATATGCCTACTGCCTGCTTTTAAGCTCATTGATAACAAGGGTTGACATCTATATGTGTACATATTTTAATATTATTTCTATATAGAATTATGTGTCTGGGATTTATGTCAACTGGAAGCTATTGATACTCGGACCATTCTTATATTTATTTTCTTTTACAACATATTTTTCAGTATTTATCCCATACCTAATTTCAAATTACGGTTTTGAGTTAAATAATAATTTCAGCACCAAGTCTGTAACTATATTTACGGACTAAAAAATATATTGATATCATTATAATCCTAGACCTGATTACTGCATTCAAAGAATTAATAGATACTGAAAACTGAAATTAGCTTAGAATTTGCAATTTAGTAAGTGATATTAAAGTGACAGAGAGTACTCCTTGTTAGGAATGTTTTAACACTATTAAACCAGAAGAGGAATGGCTAACAAACGAGAGTGAGTATAAACATTTTAATGAACACATAACTGTTAGTTTTTTTTTATTGTGTCCCAGTAACATTTGAATCAATAGTTAAATGATGATAACATTATTTTGTCTGAAAATTCTACAGTGGGAGTCAACTGGAAATCAGAATTTTCATGGTTGCTCTAGAATTTGTTCTTAATTTGGCAAACTCCATTAAATTCAGGGAGGCCACAGTCCTGTGTCTGAAGTTTTAAAACTAAATAGTCATTCCAGCTTCTTGAAAAACATGGTAAGTGTTTGACCCTGTCAGCATTCTCGTGACTGTCACAACACTAAATGAGACTTCCGTCTATGAATATGGTATGTTTCAGATTCTATGGTTTTAGATGGAACTTTGCTAATGAAAAACAGCAGGGGTTCTTCCTCTTCAGACTCAACACTTGCAGCATTTCTTCATAAAACTATCAATGTAACATACCTGGCAAGGACCTTTCAACCAGGAAGTCATCAGAAAAGAACCATCTGCAGTTGTCTAACGAGCCCGTTGATGAAAGGGACCCTCCGCTGCAATGTAGCCAGAGTCCACAATCGCAATTCAAACACTGACACAGCATATCCCCTGAACTCCCCTCAAATTCCATCCAGTTTGGAGTTGAAAACGCTACTATTGTAGCAACAGTGGTTATTAAAACACATATTATTGCTGTAATCGCTGAACAAGATGCCATTCTTAGATAAATAATAATAAACGTAACTTTTAATCGAAATGAAACCTCTCTCCGATTCACTTCCGCTCCAAATATTTACGGTTAACGTCAATTCACGAAATAATTTTCTCAATGTTAGACGAAATATTTTGGAGTGTGTACTTCGCAGATTGCAACAATGCAAAATAAAGTCATTTAAAGGTGGTTAATAGGATTTTGGTCAATTAATGGGTTTGTTCAAAACTTAGCCATCTGATCATTTACACAAACTGGTGTTCACCAAATCCTTAATACAAGGTATGTTTTCAGTGATATGCCCAACCAAAGAAGTATAAAATACATATTTTTATAGCTCTTTGGCCCAACCAAGAAATGTAAGCGTAATTTTAGCATTTATAAATATATATCTCTCCTCTCTATAAACTAAATAAGGCCTAAAAATTCTTTGTTTCGGTAACATGCTAAAACAATTAGGGCAGATAGGTCGGAAAAAAATTGGGACTTTTTCGGAAATTATTTTTGTGTCAAAAAATGATTACAAATAAGGGGCTTATGCCTTTAGAGCATCAGAAAGTTTATTTCTAACATCACTGACCATGTTTAAAGTATAAAAAGTGTAGTTTTGCAACTTTTTTTAAAAAGTTGAAAAAAATATTCTCCAAGGCCCTAAAGGGTCAGGCCAAAATTTAGGATAGGGTCGGGATACCGGAAACAAACTTTTTTTTTACGCCTAAACAATTTTGCATAGGAATACTGTGAATATAAGCACTGTTGTATTAAAATTGTGAAAGATATGCACTGACAAGTACATATTTTGCCAAAGTTCATTAGAAATGCAGTTTTATAAAATTATTATTACCTCCCTTTGTCTATATTAGTTGTGCAACCAAGATTGATTGAAGAAAGATGAATTCTGAAGCTACACACTATTTTAAAACTTGCCTTTTGTTTCAGGTAGTTGATATAATAATTATCAAATGCAAATGTAAAACTAGAAATTATATTGTTATCAAAAGAAATAATCCACTTTTTAGATATTTTATATCAAATGGAGGTAATTTCATAAAAAGTAATAAAATATACGTTTTCAATAGGAATCTAACTCTATGTAATGGATCAATCTATTCTTTAAATATATCTCTAACAGAATATATGAAAACTGAAAAATGTCATAAAATGTTGCTCAAATGTGAGTGAACATCTGTAAAGAAGTAAGTAATTAATTAAGGACGTTTCTTAACTTAAAATACATGTTCATCTCACACACATGAGATATCTAATAACCATTATTATTCATTATTCTTTTTACATTTTCAATTGGTAATTAAAAGTAATATAATTCCAAAGAGCTATACATGTATGTGTGAGTTCTGTAACAAAACGAAAAGTACATCCGAGTATCTAACGTGAATGCAAAGACAATAAAAGTCTCCCTTGCTTTAAAATATAGGATATAAAATATTAACAAAATGACAAATCATTGCTAATTTATCTCAATTTTTGATCTGGAACAAAGAAAAACTTGGTAAAAGATCAATTTTCTTTATCGAGGATAACAAGGCCGAATAACATTTTACTTATCTAGACCAAGCTAGACGTTTTTTATTAATTAACCAAATACAGTAAACAAACGAATCAAAATGTCCACTTTCTAATATCAATGATCCCAACACTCTTTGATCTATGTTTCACGTAACAAGTTATTTTAATTGATAGAAGAGACTGAGATTCATATTACACATTATTCTTAAGATCTCCAAACGTTATAATTAGAACTTTTTGAATTTTCAAATATTTTCATTAACTTTTAATTTACGGTAAAAAACGATTTCAGATGTTAATTTTATCTATTTTGGGACCCCATTTTCTAAATTTCAATTTTTACTATTTGTTAAGGGCTTGCTATTACACATTATTCTTAAGATCTCCAAACGTTATAATTAGAACTTTTTGAATTTTCAAATATTTTCATTAACTTTTAATTTACGGTAAAAAACGATTTCAGATGTTAATTTTATCTATTTTGGGACCCCATTTTCTAAATTTCAATTTTTACTATTTGTTAAGGGCTTGCTATTATTTTTTTTTCGTGATATCTTAATTGACAGTGTAAAAGCACCATTCCACGTAAAATATGTAAACGTTCGAAAACAAAATCAAAAATATTTCAAAAGCCAGAGTTTCATTCTGAGAAAAATACATTTGTTGGAAAAAATGATATCATTAAATGGAAAGACAACGAAGTATAATTATATAGCTGAACATTTTTTCTAAAAGCCGATTTCCAAGTCTGCCAAGTGTGTTTTGTCCTCTGATGTGTTTCGTATCCTTTGCATAAGTTTTATACCAAAAAGATTACTTTTATGTTCATTCTGTATGTTAGGTATTCTTAAATTAAGCAAGGCAGAGAAATGATTTGCAAAATCGGCGTAAAAATGAGAAAGTTTCAATATTTCATCAAAATGGAAGCCATTTTGTTTCATGGCGACATAAAACAAAATGACTGATTTACTTAATTTTTAGACATTTATTTGAACTGTATTTCTTTAATTTTGAGAAACTACTCCAATCTCTACCTTTTCCAACTAAAACGGTAGAATTTCTTATGCTTTACCTATACATATTCAAATCAAGGACATATGCCAAACAACTCGATTAGTTAGATTGAAAATTATGTTTGCTGAAACGTGTGTAATGAAGTCGTAAACACTTAAATCGCTACTGCCGTGGTTAGACAATTTATAAAGAAAACCCTCATACTGTCATACCTTTTAAAAGTAGCGTTTTATTAAAAATCTACTAGTTTTATCAGTTCCAGGTTTCATTAACAGTCGGATGACAATAAAACCAAATTATGGTAAAGCATTCTTCCCCTTTAACATTTCCAATAGATCATACAAAATAAAGCCAAAAATCTGGAAAAAAAACACTTTGATAGATCAAACAGTAGACATTTAAAAAGTTATTAGATGGTCCAAGACCAATGATATTGTGAAATACATAGGTTTCCTAGGACGGAAGATGGTAACACACCAAAAGAGCAATATTATTCTCCTCAGTGTTCAACAAAGATGAAGACATCACAAACATCAAAGTCATGGGAAAAAACCCACACCCTACCGCGAATCAAATTCAAGCAATAGATAATTAATGAGTTCCGCAAACTTCGTCACCAAGAAAGCTAGCAACACTCGATCCTTCTTTCGCAGCAATGCAGCAGGATGACCAAAGAGCTATGCTACACTACCCTGGAAAGACTCATCACCTGATATACCACTTTGATCTGGGACCCATTCCCGTCTAGCAACATATACATCTTGAGATCCTGCAGCGAATATCAGCATAGATGGTACTTTTCAACTTCCAGAGGACCAGCAGTCTGACATTTATGTTGGCTATCTTCAGTGGCCATCACTGCTGGAGCGCAGAGCTAATTCCAAGGTTACAATGGTGTATCGGACAGTAAATAGGTTGGTGCATTGGATACTTCCAAAAATTATCCTCAGTTATGGACTACAAAGAGGTTAATTCAATGTGTTCTTCGCAACTACCTAAGCCAAGTTACTGTCACACTTTGCAACAGCCTTCCCCTGGATAGTTGTTAGCTATCTCATCATCGACAGCTTCAAGAGTAAAGTGCTTACATTCAGTCTCGGATAGATTGGCAGCAGAAGAAGAATAGAAAAAGAAGAAGAAAAAATAAAAGATGTAAAAGAAGAAGAAAATGCAGAAGAAGATATTTTCATTTAAAAAGGAGTTCATATGTTATGCAGCCTTTTTCAAGTTACCGCTTCAATGTACGGTATGGTACGACACGCTTGACGTTTCAAGGGAAATAACTCGTCCGACGAAAATTTATCCAAAATGGCTGACGATAACTCGCCCACATATTCCCCGGATCATTTCCCAAGTTCTCCCGAGGAAGATTCGGTCGAGATTGCAAAGAAGATGGGAAAAGTAACATCATTTACCATTTTCGTTCAATTGCAATATCATGACTACACGTTTATATACTTAAAGTCGATTTCCAATTGTACTGTAGTGATTCGCCCCATGTGTGTTTCGTACCCTTTGACCAAAGGTAGCAGATGGCGGTTTTTTCTAGTACTTCGGACTTCCGAGCGATGTGGCCAAGTCAGACGGCTTCCGATATCTTACGAGATGCAGACCTGAAAATAAAAAGATACCGGTTTACATCTTACTTGAAGAAGAAATAAAATACATAGTAAACTTCATACAAAGCATAGATTTTTAAATCCACAAGCCACCTGAAAGATAATTTCAGCCCGCGAAAATACATGACATTTCAGCCCAAATTAGCCATATCTCCAACTGGCCTTAAAATGTTAGGGGAATGGATAGAGACAAATGGCCACTTGCATTCTGTACTCAGTTTCAAGTATTACTTGCAGAGCTGGACAAAAATACCTGTCAACCGATTACTTTTTTCACTATTTTCAACTGTGTGAGGCCTATATGACATTTGACAGTTCACGAGACGCTCAATGCTGATAGTGGCATATATGCATTTCAAGCAGTTATATGAAAATGATGCCATCAAGCTTACATTCGCATCTGCCAGAATTTCTGCAACATACCATTCTTAAACTTGTTAATCACAAACTCACATCAACAAATATTTCAAACATCAAAACTGCCTTCACTTCAAGGTTTTATCTCTAATGACAGATTTTGACCCTGGCCAATTCGAATCTGTGGCTGGAAACTACCAACTGCTACCTTAAGGACCAAGACATGCATCTCCATGGACTGTCTGGCACCTGATTCTAAGAAAATGATCTATGACAAATAAAATCTTACCAATATTTAAACAATGCTTTGTTCTTCTTGCAAATTGCACATGTCCAAACAATGTCTACAATATTGTGGATTTGGCCCCATTTTACACACATATTTCTTACTGCATCTATCTTTCTGACATTAAAAAAAGACTTACCTACTATTACATGATGGCCATAAATGTACTGTATTAGCATTGTGCACAGCCCTGCATACTTGAGGAACAGAATTAAAAGCAGCACAGCTTACTTACCCAAGACTAACTGTACTTCAAATCCGCAAGCTCAGGAAAAGCCGCCCCTGTTTACAAGTACTTTTTCATATTACCTTACATACAGTAAGTATAAATAGCTTTAAATAAATATTTTACAATGCACTTTTGTTGTTGTTGTTGTTGTTGTTGTTGTTTTTTGTGTTGTTGTTGTTGTGCCAAACTTACCTATTTTAACGAATTCGAGCAATCTCCCAGTACATCTCCGAGAAACCGTATCTTCTCTTAATTAAAAACAAATATCTGCAAATGTTCCCTCACTCCAGGACCTTAAATGCACCCAAGATGTATCCACTCTCTACACTTTTCTTCTGTCGTCATGTCCTGACACCGATAAAGCCACAATAGAAATTTGTAAGAACTAAAATCATACCTGCCACTCCAGAAATATCTTCGAAAGAAATATCACCACAGAATCCAGTTCCGAGCCTTGTGAAACAGCCATGTATTTACAAAATGCCAAAAAGTTGCACCTATATTTCCTTTAAATAGTCCTTCTTCCTTTAAATTTGATATAAACTACAAAAGAAATGTGTTTCCCGCTAGAAATTTTAAGAAAACCCTACACTACAAACAAAAATAAGATTTACTTACCCGGTAAAATCAGAGTTACCTCCCCTTAACTTCTACCATATCAAACAACATCTGTCTATGTTATGAATCCATTCAGCTCGGATTTTTAAATAACACATACTGGAGAGCTTGAACAACACAAAAGAAAGCATGAAATAGTACTTACAAAAATTGACAAATGTCTTAAGGTAGCAGATGGCGGTTTTTTCTAGTACTTCGGACTTCCGAGCGATGTGGCCAAGTCAGACGGCTTCCGATATCTTACGAGATGCAGACCTGAAAATAAAAAGATACCGGTTTACATCTTACTTGAAGAAGAAATAAAATACATAGTAAACTTCATACAAAGCATAGATTTTTAAATCCACAAGCCACCTGAAAGATAATTTCAGCCCGCGAAAATACATGACATTTCAGCCCAAATTAGCCATATCTCCAACTGGCCTTAAAATGTTAGGGGAATGGATAGAGACAGATGGCCACTTGCATTCTGTACTCAGTTTCAAGTATTACTTGCAGAGCTGGACAAAAATACCTGTCAACCGATTACTTTTTTCACTATTTTCTTATATTTTTTTACTTTTTTTTTGGCAACAGCCCATGCCTTTTCAATTGGGAATTTTTAGCGCGATAAACTTCAAAATTGGGAAAAATTAACAAACCATAATAAAGAAATCATTTTGAAAAGTTATATTTTAAGATAAATTTATTTCATTCAAATATGCACTGAGGTTGAACAGACAGGACAGACAGGTTATTTTCTGATGTCACAGGATCTGATGGCTCAGATAGCTTAGGGTCACCATGAGCTTCTGTTGATTTCTGAGGGTCATTTTGTGGGGACTCAGATTTCTTGGACAGATCACTTTGCTTTTCTGACGTTTGATTTGAATTTAATTTCTCTTTAACTTTACCAAAGATGTTAGAATGTCCGGAGTAACGTTGGCGTGTTTAAGTTTTATTTTCTTATTATAATATTTGGAATTATGCAACGTTTTTTCGATAATTTAGGTAAGTTTCTAACATTTTTTTCTGACTCATTTTGATGCATGAAAAATCGTTTAGCGACCGTGATGAAAGTCATACTAAATGCCATACTATGCCGTGACCCGTTTTTATGTAAACAACACGCTTCGAGTTGGCAACAAAATTCTGCGGATAAACCATAATTAGAGTCGGAATTTTTATGATTATTTGCATCGTTTTAGTTCAACTTTCACAAGAAAACAACCAAATTGGGAAAAATCTTCTCGTTTTGGGGAATTTTTAAGTATTTTTTGGGAATTTTGACCATTTTTGTCAATTGGGAAGACTCCGAATTTCCGAGTCAAATCGGCGCAAAAAAAATCACTGGGTTTAGATAGACTTATATAGGGAAAACTTTGAAAATCGTCTTGTCCAAACCACAAAGCCTAGGGTATTAGTAATGTAGCATCATCTAGTGGTTCTCTACCAAGTTTTGTCAAATTATCCCCCTGGGTCAAAAATGGCCCCGCCCCGGGGGTCACATGGTTCATATAGACTTATATAGGGAAAAACTTTAAAAATCTTTTTGTCCATAAACTACAACATTCAAATTTGGACCACATGTATAGTTTTGAGTGGCAAGATGAACCTTGACACGAGTTGACCTTGATCTTGGCCTAGTGACCTACTTTCACATTTCTGTAGCTACAGCCTTCAAATTTGGACCACATGCATAGGTTTGTGTACCGAAACAAACTTTGACATTGACCTAGTGATCTACTTTCACATTTTTGAATGTACAGGCTTCAAATTTGGACCACATGCATAGTTCTGTGTTCCGAAATGAAATTTGACCTTGATTTTGACCTAGTGACCTACTTTTACATTTCTCAAGCTACAGCCTTCAAATTTGGACCACATGCATAGTTTTGTGTACTGAAATGAACTTTGACCTTGAGATTGACCTACTTTCACATTTCTCAAGCTACATGCTTCAAATTTGGACCACTTGCATAGTTTTGTGTTCTGAATTGAAATATGACTTTGATTTCTACCTAGCGACCTACTTTCACATTTCTCAAGCTACAGCCTTCAAATTTGAAGCAGATGCATAGTTTTGTGTACCAAAATGAACTTTGACCTTGAAAATGATCTAGTGACCTACTTTCTCATTTCTCAAGCTACGTACAGCTTTCAAATTTGGACCACATGCATGGACCACATGCACAGTTTTGTGTACCGAAATGAACTTTGACCTTCATTTTGACCTTGAGCTAGTCTTGAAATTTGGAACATTCAAAAATGGCTCAATGATGGGCGCCAAGATCACTCTGTGATCTCTTGTTAGAAATGATAAAACATTGATCGCCGAACGTCCATGTTATTTTGTAAAAAGTGATGTTTTTCTAATGGCCTAAACTTTAATTCTTAAAACACAAATTTATATAAAAAAAATTTGATGAATGGAAAGCTTATAAAACAAGCAATTCATTAATTAATTTTGACTATTATTTCGAAATTACATGGATTAATTATGAAGGCTTAACTACTGTTTTTCTAAAAGTTTTGAACATCACACTGCCCCTATTGAAGTTAAATGTCATTTAAAACACTTATTCATTTAAAAAATATTTGAATACTAAAATATGAAAATTGTAAGTATTTCAAAACTGTTTTAATTTTGAAATGAAAATCCAGTGACAAAGTTGTTAAAATTTAAAAATTCCGATCCCATATAAACATTGATTTGCCTGCCACCAGATGAACAGATTTTAATGAGTGACTTTACGGTGATCTCGCCATTATTGATTTCAGCAAACTTTCGTTTTATCAGCTGAATAATGCAGTGATTTATTTGAGACGATTAAAAGTAAATCTTTTTAGCTCACCTGAGCAATGCTCAGGTGAGTTTTTCTGATCGCTCGATGTCCGTCGTCCGTCGTCTGTCGTCCGTCGTCTGTCAACATTTAGCTTGTGTATGCGATAGAGGCTGTATTTTTCAATTAATCTTCATGAATATTGGTCAGAATGATAACCTTGATGAAATCTAGGCCGAGTTCGAAAATGGTTCATCTCGGGTCAAAAACTAGGTCACTAGGTCAAATCAAAGAAAAACCTTGTGTATGCGATAGAGGCTGTATTTTTCATTTAATCTTCATGAATATTGGTCAGAATGATAACTTTGATGAAATCTAGGCCGAATTCGAAAATGGGTCATCTCGGGTCAAAAACTAGGTCACTAGGTCAAATCAAAGAAAAACCTTGTGTATGCGATAGAGGTGGTATTTTTCAATTAATCTTCATGAATATTGGTCAGAATGATAACCTTGATAAAATCTAATCCGAGTTCGAAAATGGGTCATCTCGGGTCAAAAACTAGGTCACTAGGTCAAATCAAAGAAAAACCTTGTGTATGCGATAGAGGCTGTATTTTTCAATTCTTCTTCATGAATATTGGTCAGAATGATAACCTTGATGAAATCTAGGCCGAGTTCGAAAATGGGTCATCTCGGGTCAAAAACTAGGTCACTAGGTCAAATCAAAGAAAAACCTTGTGTATGCGATAGAGGCTGTATTTTTCAATTGATCTTCATGAATATTGGTCAGAATGATTGCCTTGATGAAATCTAGGTCGAGTTCGAAAATGGGTCATCTCGGGTCAAAAACTAGGTCACTAGGTCAAATCAAAGAAAAACCTTGTGTATGCGATAGAGGCGGTATTTTTCAATTGATCTTCATGAATTTTGGTAAGAATGATTACCTTGATGAATTCTAGGCTGAGTTCGAAAATGGGTCATCTGGGGTCAAAAACTAGGTCACTAGGTCATATTACGTAAAAACCTTGTGTATGCGATAGAGGCTTTATTTTTCAATTGATCTTCATGAATTTTGGTCAGAATGATTGCCTTGATGAAATTTAGACCAAGTTCGAAAATGGGTCATCTTGGGTCAAAAACTAGGTCACTAGGTCAAATCAAAGAAAAACCTTGTGTATGCAATAGAGGCTGTATTTTTCAACTGATCTTCATGAAATTTAGCCAGAATGATTACCTTGATAAAATCTAGGCTGATTTCGAAAATGGGTCATCTGGGGTCAAAAACTAGGTCACTAGGTCAAATCGAAGAAAAACATTGTGTATGCAATAGAGGATGTATTTTTCAATTGATCTTCATGAAATTTGGTCAGAGTGATTGCCTTGATGAAAACTAGGTCGGTTTTGAATATGGGTTATCTGAGGTCAAAAACTAGGTCACTAGGTCAAATTAAAGAAAAATCTTGTGTATGCGATAGAGACTGTTTTTTTTCAGTTGATATTTATGAAATTTGGTCAGGTTGATTACCTTAATGAAATCTAGGTCATATTTGAATATGGGTCATCTGAGGTCAAAAACTAGGTCACTTTGTCAAATCAAAGAAAAAACTTTTGTATGTGATAGAGGCTGTATTTTTCAGTTGATCTTCATGAATTTTGGTCAGAATGATTGCCTTGATCAAATCTAGGTCGAGTTTGAACATGGGTCATCTAGGGTCAAAAACTAGGTCATATCTAAGAAAATGCTTGTTTTATCGCAAGAGACCAATTTTTTGGTCCAATCTTAATGAAAATTGGTCAGAATATTTGTTTCCATGAAATCACTTGGTCAAACATGTTTTACACTGTTATGGAGTGTTTCTTAGGTGAGCGACCTAGGGCCATCTTGGCCCTCTTGTTTTTGTATTCATACAAAATTTTGTTTGCAGATAAGTGTATTGATATCTTTAGTAAACATGGTAAATAACAGGTGTCATTACTTATTCATTAGGCAATCTATTACCGGACGGCTAAAACGCAGACTAGGCATCCGGTTACCGGCGGTTACCAGATGGCTAGACACTTCCTTGTTTATAATGAGATAACATGCTGATACGAGCTTATGCGAGATTATCTCCTGTTGCCATTCTGTGTTTTTTATACTTCTTTGATTTTGCTTTGCAGACGAACATGTTGCAGTGGATGGAGATCAGAGTGTCGGAGCCAGAGAAAAGAACAACAACTGCAATGAAGATGACAGATACATACATGGTTTATTTAGTTGAGACAAGGTGCTCCACCATATGTTTTATATATATTTTAGTCCAAATTATAAGATTATTGATTCCAAGTCCTGGGTGTAGTCTAAACAGTTCAACTTTTTACTGGTATACATCAAGGTACAAGGTACATGCATTATAGATATTCTGACAGTCACTATATAGTTTATTACATCAATAGCAAAACTTTAAACCATGTGATAATGATAAAAGTTTAAACATATTAATATGAAATATCATTCATATAATATGTGTGGATTGTTGAACTCAACGATATTTCAGTATCCTCATCCATGATATTTTACAGGATAACAGACAACAGCGTGAAGTGCAAAGGGGATGGTACAACTTCTTTATGGAGGAGATACAGTGAATTTGAACTGCTCCGGAATTACCTGGACATAATGCATCCTGCATTAGTTATCCCACCCTTACCAGAGAAAAAAGTAAGAGTCTTTAAAGGGTAATTGCTAGGTTTATGTAAATTGTTTAGCAAGTTGATGAAAAGTAGAATCCAAGTGTTATATTGAGTTCTAGGTGGAATTTACTCATATTTTTTTTACATTTTGGGTAGTTTTTCTGTCACAGTTCTGGAAAAAGACTGGTCACAAGATAAGGTTGAAAATCCCTGAGCATGACCATAACACTAAGTCAAAGGTCAAGGTCATACTTGGTCATACTTTGAGGTCTTTACCTCATATCCACTCATTTTCTTCTAAACAGCTTGCAGGATTTTCAAATTAGCATTGATTCAGTTGTGTACTGCCAAAAGACAAAGTGCAGAGTGCATATAATCCAGGTCACTAGATCTATGGTCAAGTTTTTGGAGGTAAACTTCTATAGCTTATCTTGTCAACCTGTGGAAGGATTTTCGCCAGACTACCATCAGCTATTGACCTCATTGTGATGATGTACAGAATGCACAACAAAGGTCAAGGTCACAATTGAAGGTTAAATGTTGTGATCACAACATTTTACCTTGTTTGTATAAAAAGGAGCATCTGACTGAATTAATCACCTTCAGTGATAGCTCTAGTTTTAATTACTTCCCCTGTTTCATGTGGGCTGAAGCAGTGTTAGTGTTAAATGCTTTTATGTGAGAAATGGGAAGACACCATTTAGTATGCTTGCTGAACCGTAGGTAACATAAATCCTGGTAAAGAACCTTTCTTATCAAAGTTTATGTATTGGCATTGAATCGCTATTTTAAAATTCAAAGAGAAGCATATTGTTGGTGCACTGTCCGTTACTTAGTTCATTAGTTTGTCCATCCAAAACACTTTGCGTCTCAGTTAAAACTTTAAAAGATTCAAATGTTTCAAGTGAAAAAATTGAGTGGGGTGGGCGTGCATGTGTGTTTTGCAAAAGTACCTTTTGTTGTAATTAAATGATTGTTTGCTGCAGGCTACTTACACATGGCAGAACATGGCTACAGACAAATTTGAACCAGAATTTATTGAGCGTAGAAGAGCAGCTCTTGAGGTATTTATCTTTTTATACTACCTCAGGTATATCATTCTGTACTTAACATCAATTTTAGCTCAGCTGTACGAAGTACTGGTATATGGAAAACTATCCTACTAGCCCAGGTGTTGGCATCCACTTCCACACCTTGGTTTAAGTTTTGATACACTTTCACTTTATCTATGATATTACTAAACACATTTTACTCAGACTTAAACTACTCGCCAATATCGTCATTCACATTAGAGTCATTAAACACTCCAGTGATTGATCCAACTTCCTCAGATGTGCCCTATTTCTTTATCCAGCATGGAATTGGTTGAGGGCACTGTTTACTTTGACAGCATTTGTTAGGTCAACTATTAAAAGAATAGTGAGAGCTATTCTTCTCACCCTGGTGTGTCATAATCAGTGTCACATTTGGTTAATTGTTTTGCTTGCAGAATCATATCTCGGTTAACATAGCATGTATAAGATTGAAACTTTGCGTAAGTGTCCCTAGTCATGAAACGTACTGAAATAACTGGGTTAAATAAATTTTGGTTGAAATTTATACAAATTGTGGTCCTGCTTTGAATCAGAATTTTAATTAAGAAAAATGATTAAAGTTCTGATGCAACTAAATACCAAGTTGCATCTCAGAAACAATTGTTTGTATTAGATTGAAACTTCCCATATTTCTTTCCAATGATCAAACCTACTGAAATAACCAAGTAAGATAACTCTTGGTTGAACTAAATTCAAATTATTGCCCTTTCCAACATAGAAAATTCAATAAAAGTTTTGTGTGCAACTAACTGCCAACCTGTATTTCAGTAACAACTACATGTACGTATATTTCACTGTAAAAGGGTTGTTTTGCTTGTCATGTGTTGGGAGTCAGTAGTTAAAATTTTTGTGTTAATTAATGAGGGCAAAACATGTGGATGCAGGGATAACACATGTTTTTTTTTTGTGGGGGGTGGGGGGTTATAATATCTGCAGAATCAAAAGAGATTGGTTAGTACCTGAGCCTGTTAATGCGAGGATACATATACTAATGTTTCCTGAAAGAATCTGCAGATATAAAAACAGTAAAAATGTGTTATTGCTATTTTGGCATTAAGTATGTAACAAGTTAGAAAAATGAATATATTGTCCATCAAACTCATTTAATGTTCATGAAGTTTGTGGTTATGACTGCATTTTTTAGCTCACCTGTCACGAAGTGACAAGGTGAGCTCTTGTGACTGCTTGATGTCCGTCATACATCGTCCGTTGTCCGTCGTGCGTCAACAATTTGTAAAAACATCTTCTTCTTGAAAACCACTGGGCAGAATTACACCAAAATTAACAGGAATGATCCTTGGTTGGCCCCCTTTCAAAATTGTTCAAAGAATTGAATTCCATGGAGAACTCTGGTTGCCATGGCAACTGAAAGGAAAAACTTTAAAAATCTTCTTCTCAAAAACCAGAAGTCCTAGAGCTTAGATACTTGGTGTGAAGCATTGCCTAGTGGACCCCTACCAAATTTGTTCAAATCATGACCCCGGGGTCAAAATTGACCCCGCCCCAGGGGTCACTTGATTTTACATAGGAAAATCTTTAAAAATCTTCTTCTCAAAAAGCAGAAGCCCTAGAGCTTAGATATTTGACATGTAGCATTGCCTAGTGGACTTCTACTAAATTTGTTCAAATCATGACCTGTGGGTCAACATTGACCCCGCCCCAGGGGTCACTTGATTTTACATATGAAAATATTCAAAAAATTTGTAAAAATAAACCAGAAGGCCTAGAGCTTAGATATTTGACATGTAGCATTGCCTAGTAGACCTCTACAAAATTTGATTAAACATGACCCCCGGGGTCAAAATTGATCCCGCCCCAGGGGTCACTTGATTTTACATCGGAAAATCTTAAAAAATCTTCTTCTCAAAAACCAGAAGCCCTAGAGCTTAGATATATGGTGTGAAGCATTGCCTAGTGGACCTCTACCAAGTTTGTTCAAATCATGACCCTGGGGTCAAAATTGACCCCGCCCTAGGGGTTACTTGATTGTACATAGGAAAATCTTAAAAAATCTTCTTCTCAAAAAGCATAAGCCTTGGAACTTAGATATTTGACATTGCCTAGTGGACCTCTACTAAAGTTGTTCAAATCATGACCCCGGGGTCAAAATTGACCCCGCCCCAGGGGTCACTTGATTTTACATATGAAAATATTCAAAAAATTTGTAAAAATAAACCAGAAGGCCTAGAGCTTAGATATTTGACATGTAGCATTGCCTAGTGGACCTCTACAAAATTTAATTAAATTGGCCCCGCCGCCGGGGTCACTTGATTTTACATAGGAAAATCTTGGAAAATCTTCTTCTCGAAAACCAGAAGCCCTAGAGCTTAGATATTTGACATGTAGCATTGCCTAGTAGACTTCTACAACATTTGTTCAAATCATGACCCCCGGGGTCAAAATTGACCCCGCCCCAGGGGTCACTTGATTTTACATATGAAAATCTTCAAAAAATTTCTAGAAATAAACCAGAAGGCCTAGATCTAAGATATTTGACATGTAGCATTGCCTAGTAGACTTGTATAAAATTTGTTCAGATCATGACCCCCGGGTCAAATTGGCTCCGCCCCATGGGGTTACTTGATTGTACACAGAAAAATTTTCAGGTCTAAAAAAAACCCCAGAAGGCCTAGAGCTTAGATATTTGACATGTAGCATTGCCTAGTGGACCTCTACAAAATTTGTTCAAATCTTGATCCCCCAGGGTCAAATTGACCCAGCCCCAGGGTTACTTGATTGTGCATAGGGAAATATTCATAAATTTGCTAAAAATAAACCAGAAGGCCTAGATCATAAAGCTTTAGCTAAGAAATTTGTTCAAGCAAGCAATTCTACTGAGGTGAGCGATATAGGGCCATCATGGCCCTCTTGTTTATCTATTATGGGGCCTTTAAAGGTATACAGTGAGCTCAAGAATCTCTCTGTTAACAAACATTTTCTGTCATGAAAATTGAAGTTTAATGTATGGATATGCCCTTTTTTTTTTTTTTTTTTTTACTAAAATAGGTCTAAAAAGCAAGCTGTCTCTATTTTGTACAGTTAAATTTCTCTTGTATTTTGCTTATTTTAAATGTATTGTCAATGAGTAATAAGTTCTTTTTAACTAAAAATACCCACATGTACATTTAATACTGAATTAGAGTGACAAATTCTTTCAATGGAATGTTTACATAACACAATATTTAGCTTTGTGGGGGGTGGGGTGCACTAATATTACATCAAAATTTAAAAACAAATATTGTTCATGAAACAATTTGCTGTAAAATCATTTAATTTCATGGGCATTAAGTTTTGTGGTTTGGGCCAAAATGGCTATTTCGTGGGGCTTTGAATTTGTGGATTTCAACTTTTGAGCAAAAAATGAGAGGGAAGTTTACTTGTTCATTGGTATTTAATTTTATGGACAGTCTCAAAAATGAAATCCACGAAAATTGGTACTACCATGAATAGTAATGATTTCACAGCAGTACTGTTTTCTTGATGCCATGATTAATGAGAATGTCACTACTTTTTGCAGATTTTTCTACTGAGGTGTGCTGCCCATCCTGTTCTGTGTTTGGACAAGATTTTTATTGGTTTTCTACAAAAAGTAGGTTATTTTCTTCAGATACTAGGATATCATCAATTTTTAGCTTGTCTAGTTTTTGAAATCTACGAGGTATTGTCGTCACTTGTGTCGGCGTTGATTTAAATTTTCGTTTAGGTCCATCTTTTCTTAAAAACTATAAGAGCTACGGCTTTGAAACTTTGCATACTAGGGGACTATGTAGGCCAAGAGCCATAACTCTGATATACATTTTATCAGAATTATGGCCCTTTTTGTACTTAAAATTTTTTAGTTTCTTGGTTAATTTTTTTGCTAAGGTCCACCTTTTCTCAAAAACTGTAAGAGCTACAGCTTTGAAACTTTGCACACTTGTTTATCATCATAAGGTGACTGTGTAAGCCAAGAACCATTAACACTTATTTGCAATTTGAAAGAATTTTGGCCCTTTTTGTACTTCAATAGAAAATTTCAGTTTCTTGGTTAAAGTATTTGTTTAGGTCACCTTTTCTCAAAAACTGTAAGAGTTACAGCTTTGAAGCTTTGCACACTTTTTTTTTTTATCATCATTAGGGTACTATGTAGGTCAAGAACCCTAACTCAAACCTGCATTTTGTCAGAATTATGGCCCTTTTTGTACTTAGACAATCTGAACTATAACTTTTCTTACATATTGTCCAGTACTTGCAGAAGAGCTATGACACCCACAGGCAGTGCTCTTATTATGTACTGTTGTCGGGCTTGCCTATTCATAAGTAGGCATGTTATGTTAAAGGAGATAATTTTACTGTTCAGCACTTCCAACTGGTATGATAACAATGTGAATGAGGAAGTCATCAAATTACTGTATAAATGGAAAAGCTCGCGGTATGGAAATACTCATGAATTCAAAAAATTTGTGAAGATATCAGCAAGCCTAAATTTCCATGTTCATCAAGAAGAGTCAGTATAGTCCAGTAAAGATAAACAAATTTGGCTTTGGCACTTTTGGCACAATTTTCGGCATTACTCAAATATTTCCACTCGAGAAACATCTGGAGAGAAACATCTGGAATCAGTTAGCAAACTTTTTGATCCGCAAAAATTTCCACTTAAATGGTAGTCTATGGAAGGTTTCATCAGTGTGCCTGAGGCTGAGGTATACATCCACCTTTAAAGCTTGTAAATTGCAACGTTTGATTGGGTCTAGCACCATCTTTCAACAGTATTTCAGTGATTTACAGGGGGACAGTTAATCTTAAACCAGTGTTCCTGGATTCTGTATCAGTGCTTCTTAAAATATGTTGCCAATGAAGATTTGAGTACAGACATTGTACCTGATATCATTTTTCATCCACCTCTAGTTCATGGAGGAGTTTGCAACTACTTGAAGAGAATAGGTTGGTACTGGTGCGGAGTCCAGGAACACTTGTCAAGTTAACTGCTTGCTATTACGTAACTAAAATACTGTTGAAAGACGGCGCTTTACCCAAAACTAACAAATATTTACTTGAGAAAGCTATCCAATTGACTTTCGGAAAGTTGTGATTCTAACCAGATGCCAGGCCCTGTGCTTGAAATAATGCACATAGTGGTGCCTTGGGTCTTTTTCCACTATAAAAGCATATGACGTGAACTGTGTTTGTGTGACTTAAAGATCTTAAGATTTTACAAATCAGAATTTGTTAACTGAGTACTGTATTTAATATGAAAATGGAAACATCATGCTGCCATGTCTGATTCTTTTTCAGGATGAAGGCTGGAAAGATTCAGTGTATGCAACAGAATTTCAGAGTAAGGTAAGACTGATGGTGTAGATTTATGCTTATCTATATAAGTGTTATATTGACTTCATAGTTAATACATTATGTAAACTCTGTGAATGATTTTTCTTTGTGATCTTTACAGTGTAACAGACCGGTAATAAAATCCATGGCTTCTGTGACCCTGAGAATGGTGCAACAACCTTTACCTCCATTGACATTTAATTCCATTGCCCCTTTAAAACTTTGTTTACAATTTGTCAAAATTATGCCCGAATTAAATTCGATAGAAAGGAAGTTCCTAGGCATCTACTGGACTGGATGCTTCATACTTCATAAAAGACTTGGGCATCTTCAACTCTTATTCCAGATCATTTACTTTTCCTCTAAAAATGATAATACTTTGGGATTTTTTTTTCTGTTTGCCCAAATGCAGAGCAATATTTTTCAAAAATATCAGACACAAGTCCTTTCCCCTCCTAATAAAAGAAAAAATGTCATAGTCGCAGGTTCTGTACATTGTAATGAAACCATGCCCCATTTTGTACTTGGAAATTGGTAAGCTTCTGTGATTTAGAATGCTTTGACAATATTTGCAACCTGTCCAACCTGCTTTAATGAGACTTGTTCTTAGATAATGGCTGTATGTAAAAATATGTTAATTTCTCTAATTTTATTTTCAGGCAGAATCAAGATTAAAAGCTATCAGTGCATCATTTCGTCTGAAGAAACCAGATAAGTATGTAGAGCAGAAAAATATATTTGTTTGATTGATATATACTGCAGAATACATTTATTACAGTTTTTGATCTCACATCTTGAAAGAGATTTTAGTGAATACACTTTCATAATTTCACCATACATTGTCATATATAAAAGATAGTGGTGCATTGGTGCAGGGGTAGAGCATCAGGTCTGAAAGTCACTGGCTCTGATTCCAGTAAGAGGGGACATTGACTGCAGTCTCCATGTGTCGCTTAATGATAGCAGAAGTTTTAAGGCATGAATACTGGTCAGAAGTTCATTTAGTTGTCTTAGAGAATTGTAAACAGAAGTTGAGAGAACTTTCTCTCCTGCAGTTGATGTTAAATTAATACAGTCAAACTTCCTTTGCTGGAATTGGGATCATTAGAATACATGCCTCTTTGTTCTGTCTCTGCAAAGTCCTTATATAATACATATTATTCTACCTCAGATCATTCAAACACTGTTGACTTGAACTCTTGAACTGTATTTTCTGTCCCAACAGTTATAGTGTAGATAGCATCTTCACTCAAACAACTTAAAATGAGAGTCAAATCACAGTTATTGACAATCTGTTTGCACATGTCAGTAGTGTCCGTCGTCCGTCCGTCCGTGCGTAAACTTTTGCTTGTGACCACTCTAGAGGTCACATTTTTCATGGGATCTTTATGAAAATTGGTCAGAATGTTCCCCTTGATGATATCTAGGTCAGGTTCGAAACTGGGTCACGTGCGGTCAAAAACTAGGTCAGTAGGTCTAAAAATAGAAAAACCTTGTGACCTCTCTAGAGGCCATATATTTTACAAGATCTTCATGAAAATTGGTCAGAATGTTCACCTTTACGATATCTAGATCAAGTTCGAAACTGGGTCACGTGCCTCAAAAACTAGGTCAGTAGGTCAAATAATAGAAAAACCTTGTGACCTCTCTAGAGGCCATATTTTTCATGGGATCTGTATGCAAGTTAGTCTGAATGTTCATCTTGATGATATCTAGGTCAAGTTCGAAACTGGGTCATGTGCGGTCAAAAACTAGGTCAGTAGGTCTAAAAATAGAAAAACCTTGTGACCTCCCTAGAGGCCATACTTGTGAATGGATCTTCATAAAAATTGGTCAGAATGTTCACCTTGATGATATCTAGGTCAGGTTCGAAACTGGGTCATGTGCGATCAAAAACTAGGTCAGTAGGTCTAAAAATAGAAAAACCTTATGACCTCTCTAGAGGCCATATATTTCATGAGATCTTCATGAAGATTGGTCAGACTGTTCATCTTGATGATATCTAGGTCAAGTTCGAAAGTGGGTCACGTGCCTTCAAAAACTAGGTCAGTAGGTCAAATAATAGAAAAACCTTGTGACCTCTCTAGAGGCCATATTTTTCATGGGATCTGTATGAAAGTTGGTCTGAATGTTCATCTTGATGATATCTAGGTCAAGTTCGAAACAGGGTCATGTGCGGTCAAAAACTAGGTCAGTAGGTCTAAAAATAGAAAAACCTTGTGACCTCTCTAGAGGCCATACTTGTGAATGGATCTCCATAAATTCGGTCAGAGTGTTCATCTTGATGATATCTAGGTCAAGTTCGAAAGTGGGTCACGTGCCATCAAAAAGTAGGTCAGTAGGTCAAATAATGAAAAATCGTTGTGACCTCTCTAGAGGCCATATTTTTCATGGGATCTGTATGAAAATTGGTCTGAATGTTTATCTTGATGATAAATAGGTCAGGTTTGAAACTGGGTCAACTGCGATCAAAAACTAGGTCAGTAGATCTTAAAATAGAAAAACCTTGTGACCTCTCTATAGGCCATACCCTTGAATGGATCTTCATGAAAATTGGTCAGAATGTTCACCTTGATGATATCTAGGTCAGGTTTGAAACTGGGTCACGTGCCATCAAAAACTAGGTCAGTAGGTCAAATAATAAAAAAACCTTGTGACCTCTCTAAAGGCCAAACTTTTCATGGGATCTGTATGAAAGTTGGTCTGAATGTTCATCTTGATGATATCTAGGTCAGGTTTGAAACTGGGTCAACTGCGGGCAAAAACTAGGTCAGTAGGTCTAAAATTAGAAAAATCTTTTGACCTCTCTAGAGGCCATATTTTTCAATGGATCTTCATGAAAATTGATCTGAAAGTTCACCTTGATGATATCTAGGTCAATTTCGAAACTGGGTCACGTGGGGTCAAAAACTAGGCCAGTAGGTATAGAAATAGAAAAACCTTGTGACCTCTATAGAGGCCATATTTTTCATGAGATCTTCATGAAAATTAGTGAGAATGTTCACCTTGATGATATCTAGGTAAAATTCAAAACAGGGTCACGTACCTTCGAAAACTAGGTCAATAGGTCAGATAATAGAAAAACCTTGTGACCTCTCTAGAGACCATATTTTTCAATAGGTCTTCATGAAAATTGGTCAGAATTTTTATCTTGATAATATCTAGGTCAAGTTCAAAACTGGGTCACATGAGCTCAAAAACTAGGTCACTATGTCAAATAATAGAAAAAACGACGTCATACTCAAAACTGGGTCATGTGGGAACAGGTGAGCGATTCAGGACCATCATGGTCCTCTTGTTACACCTTGTCCAATGTTTGTTTTTCAACTATTATATGCAGTGATTATGGCGGTAGTCAAAACAGTTAACTACAAAATATATGCCCAGTTCATATTTGCAAACAAGTAGACTAGATAATTCTTAGTTTGTATTAGATTATGCATCAGTAACTCTACTTTGGTTTCAGACGGTTTGAAGAAGTGAAGAATTATAGTGGAGAACTGCAGAGTAACATTGCAAACCTGCTCAAAGTTAGAGCTGTGAGTCTTTTAAACCTACATCAAGACAAGCAGATTGCTTATTTGGTAGGGATAACGCATGTTTTTTCGTGTTATAACATCTGCAGAATTCGAGGGATCGGTTGGTGCCCGAGCCCAATAGGGCGAGGGTACCAACATATCCCGAGGGATTCTGAAGATGTTATAACATGAAATTAACATGCGCTAACGCTATTCTAGTATAAAACATGTAAAAACAAATAAATGAATATATTCTCCTTTAAAGTCATTGAATTTCCATGAAATGCGCGGGAATGTCTGTGTTGTTTCATCATGTTGACATCATTTTGTTTTGAATTATCTGTTTTGGGGGCACAGTATGTTTACACTTTGCCACGGAGGGCACATATATAAAAAGGTGTTATAACAGCATGTGAGCGCGAAAATCTCTCTGTTAACACACGTTTACTCTCCTGTTAAAACACCCCCGAAAAGTGACAAGAACAGCAGTTTTATGCTAGAATGTTTGATCGGAGTTGTTATCATACATAGAGTTATAAAATCTTGCAGTTTGACACTGAAGAAAATGAAACATGCACATGTGACAATGCTGTGCCAAAGTTTTTAATTGTGTCAGTGTCACCTGTAAACCTTACATAGTAGTAGTTGGAAATCCTGGTCGGTTATTTTATCCTGTAACAGTCTCCTGACTTTTGCAACAATTTGACTGAATCCCTGTTATATACCTATGAATGTTCTGCCTGAAATACAGACAAACACATGACCCTATTTTCAACTGCCATCTGATATAGAAAAATAGATAATGGAAGTACTTAATTATTTAGACATGACTTCTTATATGATGTCAAAAAATAATAGTGTCTTTGAAAATTGTAGTCCATATGGCTAAAATATATAACACTAGAAATACATTTGGTTCCCATGGATGGTTGATGGTTCAACCCAAGTGCCTGAAGTCTGCCGTTACATAAATCAAATACTGTTGAAAAATGGCGCTAAACCCAAAAGGAATGAAAAACAAACTATCTTAACACAAAAAACTGCATTACTTTATAGAGGATGGCTGATCATCAGTATGGTATACACAAAATCCATGCAAACTATCACCGAGTGTTCAACGAATGGAGTGGTATTGAAAAGGAGATGTCAGAGCCATTACAGAGTGCAGCGCATTATATGAATGTGTAAGTATGGTATGATTTAAGTAGGAATGAAATTTAATCTAGTGTTCTGTACTCTCTTCGAATGTTTGCATATGATTTGCCAGTACGCGTCTTACACTAGATCCAGTAAGTACGACACACAGAACCAATGTACGTAATTTATCAGCTGACATGACTGTTGGCCAAGTGGTTAATGTTACTGACTCAAATCATTTGCTATTGACAGCTGTGTGTGCGAAACTTTAATCTAGGAATGTATTTTAATGTAATAATAAATAAGAACTGTTTAACGGAGACATCTCATTGATGAAGTAAAAGTGAAAAAAAAAATATGCGGATATATGGGCAGTGATGATCATTCTAAATCTGTTGATAATGATGGATTTCCAGTCTGCAAATAGTTATATAACGTTAATGATTATGTTACAGTGATTCCCAGTCTATGATAATGATATAACATTATACTACAGTGATTCCCTGTTTGTTTGTAATGATTTAACATTATGCTACAGTGATTCCCTGTCTGTTTATAATGACATAACATTATGCTACAGTGATTCCCAGTCTGTTTATAATGATATAACATTATGCTACAGTGATTCCCTTTGTGTTTGTAATGATATAACATTATGCTACAGTGATTCCCTGTCTGTTTATAATGATATAACATTATGCTAAAGTGATTCCCAGTCTATTGATAATGATATAACATTATGTCACAGTGATTCCCACTGTCTGTTTATAATGATATAACATAATGCTACAGTGATTCCCAGTCTGTTTATAATGATATAACATTATGCTAAAGTGATTCCCTTTGTGTTTGTAATGATATAACATTATGCTACAGTGATTCCCTGTCTGTTTATAATGATATAACATTATGCTACAGTGATTCCCAGTCTGTTTATAATGATATAACATTATGCTACAGAGATTCCCAGTCTTTTTATAATGATATAACATTATGTTACAGTGATTTCCAGTCTATTTATAAATGATTAACATTATGTTACAGTGATTCCCAGTCTGTCTATAATAATGTATCATGTTACAGAAATTCCCAGTTTGTCTATAAGGGTGTATATTGTTACAGTGATTTCAAGTCAATTAACAATGTTATATCATTATGTTACAGTAATTAATGATACAGCATTGTGTTACAGTGATTCCAGGTCTGTCTATAATGATGTATTATGTTACAGTGATTCCCAGTCTATTGATGCAATACTGGAGGAGGAAGAACAGTATGCTGATCAGCTGAAGGAATACATGGCATTTGGTGAATCACTCAGGTAAGATTGCTTTCTTAAGCACAATGAGGCTTGTGATTGTTCAGGCCAGTACTGATTTAACAGAACAAGGGGGCTGAGTTTGAGTCCCATGCATGCTGCTCTAACAAAAATTATTAAAATATTTTTGGATTATAGTCCACTTTGTGAGTGATTTACTTAATAAACTGAGGGAGGTTCTAGAGTTGGAGCATCTCCTGTATCTTGCACATTCCTCAAAAACCGAAACATACTAATGTTCTTTGTGGAGGAGTGACCTGTATGGCATACCTGGCAAGTCACATGGTTCAGTCATGCGTCTCTCTGTTTTTGCAATGAAATCATGGTCTCACACTGATGCTCATGCATTTCAGTAAAAAAAACTGCGTGAAAGTCAAAATGAAAGAAATTGTTCTGCTAGTAGACCAATAGTTTCGTTTGACTATTAGTTGTTTCTGACTCAATGTTTACACGAGAACCAGTATCAAAATGAAAATCATGTCCTGTCAATTCTTCTATTGTATCACCACAGTATTGTAATAGCAGAATGATTGTAAATTTATTATCCCGAAACAAATTGTTACAGAAATAACGAGAACACTGTTACACAGTTGAATGCAACTGGTGTGGAAATCACCCTAGATTGCACCACACAAAAATTAAATATCTGGGATGATGTATTCAGGCTCCTATCCTTAATTTCTTTCTCTTATCCATATCAAACTCTTGACAGATATGGTATGGATAAACTGGTGGGAACAAAAAGTGAATTCAGAAGCACATGCATGTTGCTGTTGTATTATTGGAAACAAGTAACCTTTGAGTGTTGGCAGACATACTTTTAGATGCTTGTGATTTACAACATTAAATGACTGAGATATTTTGGTCAAAACTTGTCTGGAGATATAGTATTCTTTTATGTGAGGATATTACCTAGCTGTCCATTGTTAAGTATTTCCTGGAAGGGCACCTGGAGTCTTTCTCCACAGAATATGTCTAACATGTGATATTTGATTGACAGGTCTGTATGTAGAAAGTATGAATGTATGCAATATGATCAGGAACGAGCTGAAGACAGTCTTTCAAGTAAAACCAGTCAGAAAGAACTATTGGTAAGTCACTATGAAGTAACTAGTGCTTTATCTGCAGGTTGTTAGAGACTGTCAACATATTCATTTTCAGAGAGTTAAATGCCTATTATTCATTTGTTATACAAACCATTATTACCTTTTATACAAACTTAAAATTTGACTTTGTGTTGAACCATTTTGAACATAAAAAGTAATGTCATTCCTTTACGAATGGAATCATTCTTGTACTTCCAGATTTTTATAGTCGTTGACTTCAAACCACTTGCCATTCACCTATGTGGATTCGAGCCTCATTCGGAGCATTGAATTTTTCATTCATGTGAGGAAGCCATCCAGCTGGCTTACGGAAGGTTGGTGGTTCTACCCAGTTGCCTGCCTGTGATATTACACGGAGGGGCACCTGGGGTCTTCCTCCACCATCCAAGCCGAAAATAGTTCCCTAACGGTGTTTCACTGGAGGGGACTTTCCATTTGTTGCCCATCTGCCCATTTGTCCTTACAAAGTACAAGACATTTTATCATGAAACATGTCACATGGATAGATGGCAATATGGAGATTATGCACATCTTTTTATTATTTTGTTGCTTTGGCAAAAAAATGAACAAATATTAAAAAAATTTAGCAGAAAAGTGGATTGTGGGTTAACTTTTTAAAGAACAAGAGATTTTTTCATGAAACTTGACGCATGGATAGATGGCAATATGGAGATTATGCATGGCCTATTATCTTGTTCATTTGGTATTAAGGAAATAAGTTAAGAAAACAACAAAAAATATGGATTCTGTTATAACTTAAAAATAACAGGAGATTTTTTCATGAGATTTGGTAAATACGTAGAAGACAATGAGGAAAACATGTGGTACATTATCTTATTTACTCCATTCCATCGTCTGTTCATCCATCTGTCTGTAACAGATAGTAAATTGTGTTATGACTTGGACCTGACTTAAATATTAATGACATCAACATTGTTGTTTGCAGAATATCTAAATTTAAAAAATTAATTTCCTTTGGCAACAGATATGAAAATGCCCTTTCCTGTTGAGGATTTTTATTGCTTGGCAGTAGTCTTTTTCTGCATTGCTTCACTAGAAAATCTGAATGTACTGACAAAATGACTTCAGATAAATCAAACAAAATATACTCACAAAATTTGTTGTATATTGTATTTTATATATTGTGGCTTGGTCCAGTTTTAGAAGATTTTGCTAAAATACAGTGTGTTTTCACTTTAGCTTATGTGATTCAAGCTTTCTCGTTCATTTTACTGTAAACTTATTCATCTTATTAAATTTTTGTCTGGTAAATTAGGGGCGGCAAATTAGGCCAGTTGTTATAAATGTCCAAAATACCCAGAACTACTGGACCAGTATTAATCAATGTTTCATGAGAGCAAATAGAAAATTTAGCACTGTGAAGTATAAATTTAAATTTGAGGCTTTAAATTTTGATGAATATGGATTCAAAATATTAGTGTCAGCAAGCTTTTCGTATGTCTAAGTTTGACCAGTAATGTTTAAGAATAAGAATTTTTTAGATTTCATAAGCATATAACATCTTCCTCCCTTCTGGAGCTTAAATAGCAAGACCAAACATTTAATACTGTGATTACTTTGATATATTCTCAAACTTTGAACATCTAACATCCATTTTATTAGTTTTTCAGTAACCTTTAGCCTTGCTGGTGGCAAGTGATTCTGCCTTTGCAACCTGTGCAGACCAAGAGGTGCAGGCTGATCATGGTCTGCACTTTTCGCTATTCAGTCAGTAAATTTTCAGTGGACAACCCCTCGAATAATAAATGGTATTGCCAAAAATGAATGATGGACTAGACCATTTTAGAAATTTAGCATGCTAAAGGTTAAATTTACATTTTTACTTGTGTTACACATACTTGTTGATTTTTGTACAGGTTCAGGGGAAGACGACTGGTGGATTCAGTCTCAGTGGAATGAAAAAAGCGATATTTGGTAATGATACGCCAGAACAGAGGGAATTAAAATTGAAACATCTTGAGGAGCAGATCAAACAGACGGAACAAGAACTCGCACAAATAAATGAAGAAACACAGTAAGTTCTGGATAAATATAGTAAAATTGTTTGATTTTGTCAGCATAAAATTTGTTTAGTTTGGCAAAATGGCAAATTTGCTGTGACATTATTTCAAATCTAAAATTATGATGAATGGATATTTATGTTCTTGTTTGAATGTCCTGGATTGCTGCAGCTATGGAAAAAAAAAACCTGTGAATATTACTGAATTTACAGTTTTGCAAATGTTGCTCATTGTTTAAATTGTTTTGAGCATATTGGTGTAGATTTTCATAGATATTACTGTTTTCAAACAAACATGAATAATTATTTAGGAACAATAAATAAAGACTTGATTTTTATGTTAAATTATGATTTGCTAAGCTGTTGCATAATGAATAAGTTAAATTTACCTGAGGACAAAATTAAGTTTACTTGAAGCTTTTACAATTTCGGTGAAAGATAGTTTTAGTTGTTCATCGTTAATCCATTTCAAAACTTATTTCAGAATATTTGTAGAGGCTGCCTTACGAGATATAGACAGGTTCAAGAGACAGAAAACGAAGGATTTGAAGGAGATTTTCACAAATTACGCAATCATGCAGATAAAACAGTGTAAAAAGGTAAACTTAAATCTTCTTTGAGATTAAAATGATTGCTATTTGTCCATCAAAAATTAGCCTACAATCTGTGTTCATTTCATTTATATTATGTATACTGGTAGAATGAAATGTTGTGAAATTTTAGAAAAATCAGAAAAAATGGATGAGTGGAAAGCTGACATCAAGAGATGAAAATTGTGAAAAATGCAGCCCAACAGATATGGTGAAATTCTCAGACACGATTAGAAATAAAGAATTGAAATTAGAGACCATGTTTTTTGTGTACTTTGATTTTTGTAAATACAATGGGATTTATACTGCACCAGTAACGAGTGAAATTTAAACAATGGACTTCACATTTAGGAATCATTGGAATGAATGATTTTATTTTATACATTTGAAGTAAATATCTGAAGATAAAATATTTTAGTGGAAGATGGCCATTGGATATCTTTAACCCTTAGCCTGCTAAATTTCTAAAATGGACTGGTCTATCATTCAATTTGGGCAATACCATTTATTATTCAAAGGGGTGTTCACTGAAAATTTACTAACTGAATGGCGAACAGTGCAGACCATGATCAGACTGCACGGATGTGCAGGCTGATCTTGGTCTGCACTGGTCGCAAAGGCTGAATCACTTGCCACCAGCAGGCTAAGGGTTAATACAGTTTTTGATTTTCTTTTCAGGGCATTGCAATCTGGACAAGTGCTAAAGACTGTTTTACTAAAATGTAAATTTAGTATTTAAAAAGAACTTGAAGGATGGCATTATGTGGAACACGTATAAGATGCTTGCTCAAGGATGGACCTCTTGTTGTTTACATACAGTCGTGTTGGTCAACCTACACAGTCATGTTTCATACATCCGTGTTGGTCAGCATATACATTATACAGTCATGCTGTGTAATGTCACGTTGGTCGGCATATAGTCTTGCTGTGTAAAGTCATGTTGGTCAGCATATACTGTCATGATGTATACAGTTGTCTTGGTCTGCATATACAGTCACGTATTGCGCATATGACAATGTTTTATACAGTTGTGTTGTACAACATTTAAAATCATGACATATACATAAAGTCATTTTGTAGAATGTACAGATGTGATAGCTTAATGCAGTTAGATTGTGATTTCGAGAACTAGTCAGCACCTTTTGTTTAACATACGTGTACCATTTTGTAAGAAATGGAAAGGCCAGTTATCTAGAAATTACTGAGCGAAGGGAAGTATCATTTGCTTTATGTAGTCCATTTGATCAGTGTCTCTCAGATGCTTATGAACAGTGTGTTCCAGATGTTTTTATTTAGAACAAAATACTGCTTGCAGAATACTTTAATCTGAACGAAATATTCCATATCTCTATGGAAAAAAACCTTGCTTGTAGTAATTAGCAAACCTGGGTGAAAACTTCCATATAAAGTAGGAAGAAATCTGTTCATGACTGTAACACACATTCTATATTGTAAAAGCATATATTTTCGCTGGGTCAAGATTTCGCAAATTTGAAATTTTGAATATGTTTGTAAGGTTTAATATTCGTGAAATTGTAAAAATGGTATTCTACTTGAATTTTATTAATACAAATGGTGAATATTTATGCAAGGATTAATTTTTGCGATATGTAGGGCCTCACGAATATAGCAAAATTTAAACCCTCGCGAAAACTTTTGCTTGTACAGTAGTTGCAGTTTGGAATATCTGGTTCAAAGGTCTATGTTTAGGCAGTAAAGAGGCTCTGCTGGTATGCAAGAAATAAGTTGTAGTGTACATTATTGATTAAAAGTTAGATACTGTTGAATAAAATCCAAGGACAAAGGTATACATTTTCTGGAATTAAATTTTACAAGTCTGAAAAAAAAAAAACTGCCAGATTTTTTAAAAAATTTGTTATTTGATATTTCACTATGCAATGACTCACAAAAGCTTTAACTGCTATTTAGTTTTAATACTGCTAGATGGTATTACTTTATTGTATTAACTGTTTAAAGATTTAAGTATTGAAAAATTCAGTCAAAATATTACTTACTTGTACAACTGTGAAATTTGTTTTTTGAATGGACCAATGTTATAGATATATGCACATTCCAGGGTTGTTTTCTTAATGTTTATTGTCATTCAGTTGGCAAAGAAATAAATTCTGATACTTGACAAATCTCCTATCACAAAAGTGTAATTTAATTGTGCGGAAAAACATTCTGCAAAGAATACACTAGTTTATATTTGAAATTACTTGAAAGATTTTATGTTACTGTAGCACTGTTATAAACCATAATTGTTTTAGCTTTGCACCTATATGTTATATTTTAATGATTACCGTACAATGTTATATTTTGATATCATAATTGAGCCGTGCCATGAGAAAATCAACATAGTGGGTTTGCGACCAGCATGGATCCAAACCAGCCTGCGCATCCGCGCAGTCTGGTCAGGATCCATGCTGTTCGCTAACAGTTTCTCCAATTCCAATAGGCTTTAAAAGCGAACAGCATGGAGCCTGACCAGACTGCGCGGATGCGCAGGCTGGTTTGGATCCATGCTGGTCGCAAACCCACTATGTTGGTTTTCTCATGGCACGGCTCAATTATTCTGGTTGTGTTGAAGCAACTTGCTAACAGTTTCCTCAGAAAACTGAAGTCCTCTCAAAATTTATTACAACTTTTTTTGTCAAAGAGACCTTTCATATGAACTTACTGATATGATTTGCAAAGCATCCCTGTAAAGCACAAAAAACAATGAGAAGGAAGGAGAGCAATTTCTATGATGCTAGGACATAATAAATAATATCACTTTTCATGGATTTTTACAATGATGAAATACTCATTTTTGTTTTATTTTATTATTTCTTGATGTCAGATATGCATTTTATTTGTAAATTAATTATGTAAATGGAACTATTTGACTAGAACACTTTAAAATACCGTAGTTTGTACTATCTCCCAGGGAGATGTTTTAAATGATGTACAGTTTGTATATGGTTCTTTAAAAATAAAGATTTTTTTTTAAAGCCCTGTAACAATTTACATGTATCTTAACTATTAAGATCACATTCTTACTCCACCACTCTTACACTTGCAGAAAAATAGAGGAAATTTGTTAGTTTCAGTTCAAGATTGAAATATCTTTCTATGAATTAACACAAGACAAAATATTTTCAGGAGTGGCATAGCCACAAATTAAAATGTTAGATCTGGTGATCGAGGGAGAAGGATCTTTCAATCCTTCATGTAAAACAAATTTTATTTCATGTCTTTTTTCACTGGTAATAACCGAATTTCACACATTTTGTAATTATGTTATGAAAAATATTTTTCACTGTGAAAACTCAAGATATAATTCACTCTTATACAGTTGAAACTCAATATCTCGAACTTGCTTATCTCAAAATTCCAGCTATCTCAAGAGACATTTTCAAGTCCTTTTTCACCAAGTAAAACGCTTAATCGTTTGATATTCGAGATCAAAAGTTTCAACTGTATTTTAATATTGTGAAAAATATGTGATAAACCATGTTATTGTCACTCAGTGTTGTCTAGTAATTGTTGTTGTATTTGTATTTATATGATTCACAGTTTTATATTAAAACTTGTAATATGTTCTGAAATAAAAGGGAAACGTGCAATACAAATGTATCTTTAGGAGTATGTTTTTAGCTCACCTGAGCCAAAGGCTCAGGGTGAGCTATTCTGATAACTCACCGTCCGGCGTCCGTAAACTTTTACTTTAAACGACATCTCCTCATAAACCGCTAGGCCTATTTCATCCAAACTTGGGTGAAGCTCTACAAAAATTGTTCAAAGAATTGAATTCCATGCAGAACTCTGGTTGCCATGGCAACCGAAAGGAAAAACTTTAAAAATCTGCTCAAAAACCAGAAGCCCTAGAGCTTAGATATTTGGTGTGAAGCATTGCCTAGTGGACCTCTACCAAGTTTGTTCAAATCATGACCCCGGGGTCAAAATTGACCCCGTCCCAGGGGTCACTTGATTTTACATAGGAAAAGCTTCTTCTCAAAAACCAGAAGCCCTAGAGCTCAGATATTTGACATGTAGCATTGCCTAGTGGACCTCTACGAAAGTTATTCAAATCATGACCCTGGGGTCAAAATTGACCCCGCCCCAGGGGTCACTTGATTTTACATACATTTCTATAGGAAAATTCAAACAAGAGGGTCATGATGACCCTGGATCGCTCACCTGAGTAATATGAGCTACATGTTTCAAAGATCAAACTGATGATAAAATATTAAGAAAGTCAGTAGGTCACATTCATGGTCAGTGAAATTCAGTTTTACGATTGGTGTGCAAAACTGTGTATGTCCTCAAAATTTCAAGACTATCTTAAAAAACAAGCAAGTAGGTCAAGGTCACAGCCATCGGGTTATTATTATTAAACAGTCTTGGAAATGGGTTCAGATGATTTTTTAAGTATTTCTTCCTATATAATTCACATAGTAACTAAGTGACCCCAGGGCGGGGCCTCTTTTAACCCCAGGGGCATTATTTGAACAATTTTGGTAGAGGACTACTAGACAATGCATCATACCAAATATCAAAATAAAAGCATATGTCCTATGGTTTCAGACAAGAAGATTTTTAAAGTTTTTTCCTATACAAGTCTATACAAAACATTGGACCCCCAGGGCAGGGCCTCTTTTCACCCCAGGGGTACAATTTGTACAATTTTGGTTGAGGACCATAAGACAATGCTACAAACCAAATATCAAAGGACTAAGTATTGTGGTTTCAGACAAGAAGATTTTAAAACATTTTTTCATATACAAGTCTATGTAAAATGTGGGACCCCCGGGGCGGGGCCATATTTGACCCTAGAGAGATAATTTGAACAATCTTGGTAGAGGACCATTAGATGATGCTACATACCAAATATCAAAGCCCTACTAGGCCATGTGGTTTTGTACAAGAAGATTTTCAAAGTTTTCCCTATATAAGTCTATATAAACCATGTGACCCCCGGGGCAGGGCCATATTTCACCCTAGGGGGATAATTTGAACAATTTTGGTACAGGACCACTAGATGATGCTACATACCAAATATCAAAGCCCTAGGCCATGTGGTTTTGTACAAGATTTTCAAAGTTTTCCCTATATAAACCATGTGATCCCCGGGGCGGGGCCATATTTGACCCCAGGAGGATAATTTGAACAATTTTGGTACAGGACCACTAGATGATGCTACACACAAGATATCAAAGCCCTAGGCCCTGTGGTTTTGGACAAGAAGATTTTTAAAGTTTTTCCTTTCAGTTGCCATGGCAACCAGAGTTCTGCATGGAATTCAATTCTTTGAACAATTTTGAAAGGGGGCCACCCAAGGATCATTCCTGTGAAGTTTTGTGTAATTCTGCCTGGTGGTTTTCAAGAAGATTTTTTTAAAAATGTTGACGGACGCACGGCGGACGACAGACATCGAGCGGTCACAATAGCTCACCATGAGCCTTTGGCTCAGGTGAGCTAAAAATTTTTAAAAATAAACCAGAAGGCCTAGAGCTTAGATATTTGACATGTAGCATTGCCTAGCGGACCTGTACAAAATTTGTTCAAGTCATAACTTCCGGGGTCAAAATTGACCCCGCCCCAGGGGTCACTTGATTTTACATAGGAAAATCTTCAAAATTTTTCTAAAAATAAACCAGAAGGCCTAGATCTTAGATATTTGACTTGTAGCATTGCCTAGTAGACTTCTACAAAATTTGTTCAAATCATGACCCCCGTGGTCAAATTGACCCCGCCCCATGTGGTTACTTGATTGTACATAAAAATCTTCAAAATTTTCTAAAAATAAACCAGAAGGCATAGAGCTTAGATATTTGACATGTAGCATTGCCTAGTGGACCTCTACAAAATTTGTTCAAATCTTGATCCCCTAGGGTCAAATTGACCCAGTCCCAGGGGTTACTTGATTGTACATAGGGAAATCTTCATAAATTTGCTTAAAATAAACCAGAAGGCCTAGATCTTAGATATTTGATATGTAACATTGCCTAGTAGACTTCTACAAACTTTGTTCAAATCATGACCCCTGGGGTAAAATTGGCCCCACCCCAGCGATTGTACATTAAAATTTCTAAAATCATCAGTTTGACATTTGAAACATGTAGCTCATATTACTCAGGTGAGTGATCCAGGGTCATGACCCTCTTGTTTGTTTTATTACATTCTTCTCATTATGAAAGTTGGCCTTTCTACCAAGCACACATGATGTTTAGCCTACTTTTCAGCCCACCCGGACAACGCACCTCTATGGCTTGCAGGGTCGCGAGTTTGATCCCCAGGTGAGGCATATGTTCTCTATGATGATTTGATAGAAGACAATATGTCAGAATTCATTTTGTCCTTCACCTCTGATTCATGTGGGGAAGTTGGCAGTTACTTGGGGAGAACTGGTAAGTACTGGTATAGAATCCAGGAACACTGCTTAGGTTAACTGCCCACAACTGAAATATTGTTGAAAAACGGTGCTAAACTCGAAACGAACGTCAGTACCGTGTACATATCTTCACCAGGTAGAATATTATTGACAAGCTGACCTAAATAGAGCTGAATGGTAAAAGTAAGAAGAACACTAAACCAGACAAGAGGCTATGAAGTGAACCCAGATATGGAGGTCCGTCGTTCAGTCCCTAGCCACTATCCTATAAGCAAGACTTACCCCACGCAAGACTAAAACGATGTTAAGTCTTTGAACAGAACCACACATTGCAAAATTTTCTCCAGAATCCCTTGTCTAATGACCAGAATATGGGGGAAAGGGCAAGCTCGAAGCGAAGAAACTATTAAGTAGGATAAATTTCTCTTAAGTGCAGTACCCTAACTTTTTGAAACTGAGCCGTGGCTTATTTAATTGTTGACAACTTTAGTTAATCAGAAGGAACAAAGATTGACTTTATTGCTTTTTTAGATTAAAAAAGGCAAAAAGTGTTTTCAACCAGTAACTGGAAAACACAAAGAAGTCTGGTCATCTAACCACCAAACTATTCCTTGCCCAGTAGATGACCCCTGATTTTTGTTTTGGGTTTAATGCCGTTTTTCAACAGTATTTCAGTTAACCTAACCGGTGTTCCTGGATTCTGTACCAGTACAAACCTGTTCTCCACAAGTAACTGCCATCTTCCCCACATGAAACGGAGATGGAGGATGAAAGATGTCAAACACAATGTCTTGTCAAATTGTCACGGAGAACATAATTATGCCCCGCCTGGGGATCAAACTCGCAACCCCGAGATCCGTAGAACTGCGCTCTCCCTATTGAGCTAAGCCGGCGGGCCCCCGATTTTATTGACAGGCCTGAAATTCTTCCCACGGATTTACTGTGCATTTGAAGACTCTTTGTTTCACTATAATTTTTATGTTCTAGTGATGCCTGCATATATAGATCAAGAGGCAGAGTGCTTGACTTCTATTAAAGTCGTAGGTTAAAATCCCTGGCAAGGTATGTGTTTTCTTCCACAAATCCACTACCTTTCGCTCACTTGGGCAAGTTATATATAAATTTTTATAATATCACTTGACGGATGGAGGAGTTATAGACAAAACCAACACTTAACATTTGACCTCCAGGTGTGACCTTGACCTTTGTTCTATAGGTGTTGTGAATTACATGAACATTAAATTGTGCTATACATCAAAATCCGTTTGATGAATGGTAGTGTTATGGAGCAGACACAAATGGAACATGTATATTGTTGACATCAAAGCGCGACCGTAAGGTTTGAGCTACACTTCTGGGCGTTTGTGCAGGACACTACACCTTGTCATGGTGAACGTCTTAAAATCTCTTGATGGATGGCAGAGTTATGGAGCGGACAGGAAATGGACCTTGTTAACCTTTGAACACCAAAACTGACCTTGACCTTTAAGTGGAACTTTTGTGCAAAGTAATTATAAAATCTTTTCATGGATGGCATTGAGTTACACAAAACAGACACTGTTAACACCATGTGTGACCTTATCTTCCGATATAGGGGTGTGGATGTTGCACATGACAAATTCTCTCATTATGGGAAACATATTTGCCTAGTAACAGACGTCAAAGTGTGACCTTAACCTTTGAACTAGGTGTCTAGGTACTGTACATGATACATCATCTCATTACAGGAAACATGTTTGCCCAGTAATAGTAAAATCCTTTTATATACGGCAGCATTATTGAGCAAGACACAAAACAGACACATAACATGAGACCTTCATCTTTTGAGCAAGGACCTGGGTATTGCACATGATACATCATCTCATTATGGGAAACTTTTTTGCCTTGTAATAATAAAATTCTTTGACTGAAAATTTATGGACTGGATATAGTGTGGATGGACTGGATGAGCAATCCTCTAGTCCCCAAAACCAATAATAGGACCAAAAACTGGTCTTCGGTCCGAAAATCTGTCTTAAGGTCTTGCAGGGGACTAATTAAATAAATAAGGTAAAAGGATTTGAAGTCAATGAAATAGAACATCAGGTATTTTATATATGATTTGTATTCACTTTCATTTTCGTAAAATGAAAAATATCAACCTTTATTACCTTTATTTCGAGAATTAATAAACCTGGCCTTGAATTTAACCGGTTGAAATTAACTCGTATTTTAGAGATGTGGTTCCATACTATTAAATCTACCTGTATGGGTATGCACAAATTTAAGTTCTTCATTTAGCTGTGTCATGTGGCCACTAATCATGGTAATTAATAGATTTCAAATTCCTCATATAAAATTAAGGGAAATTTTAGTAATTAAAAACCTTTGGGATTTAAATTGTGTGGACAAGTATAACGAAAAAATGCACCAAAATATCCTCCAACGAATTATAATGACTTTGTGCAAGTCTAGTTCTGATCCCATGCATTGCTTTTTAACGCAGTTATCCTATTTTTGTACCATGAAACATTTCTCTCTTTGCTGATTTAGTATCTTAAGTAGGTCAGTCTGCATGGTGGACTACTCTTCTGTTTCATTACCTTGAGTAAATAAGTTTGCACTGAAATCTCAAGACTGCTTTTCTGATTCAATATTCTAACTTCAGTATTCCAGACTGGCTACCTGTTTCAGTAGCCTAATTTTGCATTCAAATGAGTTTTTCCATCCCCAGACTGGTTTTCAGGAGGTAACCAAACAGCATAATCAGGGTCTTCAGCATCATAACTGTCACCAGATTTGAATTTCTTATTTTCAGTCTTAGCACTTTTTGATTTTCTCTTGTTACTGTCTGTCTGTTTTTTCTCATTATCAGTTTCTGGTTTTTGATCGCCTTCCACATTTTCTTCTTGTAATTTTTCTAAAACAGCAGCAAGTGGTAGAGAAGGACCTTTCAGCCTTGACTTGGAATGAATCTCCTGTTTGACACTTTCATGTTCCTTTTCTTTTTCTCTAACAGGCGGCATTGTTGGTCCTTTCACCTTTGGCTTTTGGTCAGTATGTTCATTGTTAACTTTAGTTTTATCCTCACTTTGTTTTGGAACTCCTACAACTTCACTATTACTTTTCATATTCTTGCTGTTTGCCTTACTATTTTCACCTAGTCTATCATTTTCATCATCATCTTCTTCACTTTCATCAGATTTCTCTACAGTGTTCTCTTGTTTTGGACCTGGCACAATCTTTCGAGGCAGCTTCCCTGTCGAAGGACCTTTCATTTTACCAACACTTGCTAGAACACCTTGCTTTTTAACATCTGTTTTTGAGTTTTTACTTGAGATTTCTGGAAGTGAGGCAGGTTTAGCTATGTTCACAAGTTTTCTTATCCTCTGCTCTTCTTGTTTTAATTCAAGCAACTGTCTCTTAAACTTCATTTTTGTTTTTGTGTCCATCATTCCTGATTTTATAGCACTCATATATGCATCAAGAGCATCTACATCATCACTTTCCATTGCAGCTGCTTGTGCTTTTGCTTGTTCAAGTTTTGCTTCTATCTCTTCAATTTCAGCAGTAACTTTTTTATGCTTTTCTAAAAGCGTATCATAAGTTTCTGTGACTTTATCAGTCTTACCAACTTTATTCTTCCGAAGCTCTCTCTTCTTCTCAATGGTACCAGTTCTATCTAAATACACATCTTCATCACTGTCATAAAAATCATCATCTTCCCAATTTCTCTGTTTTCGTTTTCGACTTTCCTGAGCAGACTTCCGTAATTCTCCATGTCTATCTAATATTCTACAAGCTTCAAGCGCACAAGCCTCTACTGCCTCTCGTTTCTTTCCCGACACTGTCACCTCAGCCACCAAAGGTTCTCCCGAAGGAGCATCAATTGGTAGTTCCACTGTACATTTCCATTTTCCAAATCCTGCTTCATGGAATTCATATTCTGGCAATTCCAAACCCTCTCTCTCAAAATACCCATTCAGTGACTTCTTCGGATCATTGATATACAAAGCCTCATTCTCTGGTTCTATGGAAGCAAATGGGTTTTCTGCTTTATCATCTTCTTCTTCGATTTCATCATCATCAATGCCCCATGAACATCCCTGCAAAAATTAGGGTTAGATTTTACACAATTATAAATAGATAAGAATTGCACATGCTTCTGGAATGGCATGCCTAACAAGGAATCTTTAAAACTGTATTGACCTGAAATTAACTTGTACAATCTCTTATAATTTTTTTTCATGTTTAAATCAACAGAAGTGATAAACAACAGGGCCATGAAGGCCCTGTATCGTTCATCATCAAGATTAACATTCTGACCAAATGTCATTAAGATATGGTCATAAATGTGGCCTCTACGGTGTTAACTAGCTTTTTCTTTGATTTGACCTGGTGACCTACTTTTTGACCCTACATGACTCAGATTCAAACTGGACCTTGAGATCATCAAGATTAAAATTTTGACCAAGCTTCATGAAGATACAGTCATAAATGTGGCCTCTACAGTGTTAACAAGCTTTTCCTTTGATTTGACCTGGTGACCTAGTTTTTGACCCCAGATGACCCAATATCAAAAATGTCCAAGATTTTATTGAGGTTAACATTCTGACCAAGTTTCATTAAGATTGGGCAAAAATTGTGACCTCTAGAGAGTTAACTAGCTTTTCCTTTGATTTGACCCAGTGACCTAGTTTTTGAACCCATAAGACCCAGATTTGAACTTGACCTAAAGATCATCAAGATTAACATTCTGACTAAGTTTCATAAAGATACAGTCATAAATGTAACC
Organism: Mercenaria mercenaria; assembly: GCF_021730395.1. Taxonomy (NCBI): domain Eukaryota; kingdom Metazoa; phylum Mollusca; class Bivalvia; order Venerida; family Veneridae; genus Mercenaria; species Mercenaria mercenaria. The sequence goes on from NC_069370.1 coordinate 37,512,198, forward strand.
TCTAGAGTGTTAACAAGCTTTTCCTTTGATCTGACCTAGTGACCTAGTTTTTGACCCCATCTGACCCAGATTTGAACTTGACCTATATATCATCAAGATTAACATTCTGACCAAGTTTTATTAAGATATGGTCATAAATGTGGCCTCTAGATTGTTAACTAGCTTTCCCTTTGATTTGACCTGGTGACCTAGTTTTTGACCCTTCATGACCCAGATTCAAACTGGACCTTGAGATAATCAAGATTAACATTCTGACCAAATTTCATGAAGATACAGTCATAAATGTGGCCTCTGCAGTGTTACAAGCTTTCCCTTTGATTTGACCTGGTGACCTAGGTTTTGACCTCAGGTGACCCAATATCGAACTTATATAAGATTTTATTGAGGTTAACATCCTGACCAAATTTCATTAAGATTGGGCCAAAATTGTGACCTCTAGAGTGTTAACAAGCTTTTCCTTTGATTTGACCTTGTGACCTAGTTTCTGACCAAGGATGACCCAATATCGAACTCTTCCAAGATTTTACTGAGGGTAACATTCTGACTAAGTTTCATGAAGATTGGGCCAAAATTGTGACCTCCAGAGTGTTAACAAGCTTTTCCTTTGATTTGACCTGGTGACCTAGTTTTTGAACCCAGATGACCCAATATCGAACTCGTCCAAGATTTTATTAAGGGTATCATTCTGACCAAGTTTCATTAAGATTGGGCCAAAATTGTGACCTCTAGAGTGTTAACAGTCAAATTGTTAACGACATAAGACAGACGACGGACGACGGACACAGGGCGATCACAAAATCTCACCTTGAGCATAAATTGCTCAGGTGAGCTAAAAATAACCATAGTGCCCTTGCCTGGAGGTACAACCCTAACGCTTGTGCTTGAAACATCTTTTCATTATGCATAATTTTTCTTCAAAGTTTCAATGGAATTCATTGGATGGTTTATAAGTTTTTGAGGAAACACTTACATTAACCCTTAGCAAATTATCTTTGTCTGTGTCAGAAGAACAAACCTGACTCTTCAGTGTAATAACCCTTCATAATCAGAATTAACATAATAATTTACAAAATAAAAGTAGGTACTGGAATCCTTTGAACTGTTAAAAAAAGATAAAGCATAAACACATTAATTCTAACCCAAAAAGCTCTTGCCAAAGACTTCAACCTTGTAGAAACATATCTGACTCTTGCACACATCTTAGCAAAATACAGTCAAAACTGTATAAAGCAGCCTGCTAAGGCAATGCTACAATGTGTCTGCTTAATGCAGCTGGCTGCTTAAGTTTGTTTGTTTTTTAAATTAGAACAAACATGAAACATGGAAATTCCATGAAAACTATGTTTTCAAACTTTGCATCTTTGTTTTTCATGTTTTATTTAGAAAAGGGTCATGTTCTGTTATACTTATTTAACTGCATCCAATCAAGCTATTCTAAATTACAGATACAAAAAGCAAAGATTTTGAAGTTGAGCCACAGTGGAATTTTCTAAGTCTGCTGATTAATTAAGTTACGCTGACCTTGAACTTGACCAAACTGACCCCATATACAATCCCAATACTGTCCCAACAGACCAAGTTAAATTTCAATACATCACACCAAAGTTATTGAGCGAAAACTGTTTTTTTCACTTTCAATAACAGTGAAACTGACCTTGACTCTAGTTACCTGATAATGATCTGAATTTCTTCTCTATGCAAGCTACCTATATACTAGGACCAAGTTTCATTGCAATGGGACCCATTAAGTTATATAACTAAAGTAACTGAGCAGAAACAAAAATTTGACACTGCCAAGTTTACAACATCTGCCAATCTAGTAATACCCCGTAAGGCTTTTTGAAAACCTGATTAAACAAGAGCACCGCCTTGCGGGTGCTGATGCTCATCTGATTTTTTTTGTATAATAGAAATATTGTCCTACCCATGATTTTCTAAGTTTAAAAAGGGCTATCAATCTTGCAAGAAGCAGGATAGAGTTATGTTTCTTGACGTACAGCGTCTGCTTATGATGGTGAAAAACTGTTGCAAGTTTTAAAGCAACAGCTTTGATAGTTTATGAGAAAAGCTGACTTAAACATAATACTCAACCAAGACAACTGATTTTCTAAGTCCAAAAGGGGCAATAATTATTGCAAAAAGCAGGATGGAGTTATGTTTCTTGATGTACAGGCTCAGCTTATAATGGTGAACAAGTGTTGCAAGTTTCAAAGCAATAGCTTTGATAGTTTAAGAGAAAAAGTTGACCTAAACATAAAACTTAACCAAGAAATCTGATATTTTCTAAGTCCAAAAGGGGCCATAAATCTTGCAAAGAGCAGGATGGAGTTATGTTTCTTGCTGTACAGGGTCAGCTTATGATGGTGAACAAGTGTTGCAAGTTTCAAAGCAAAAGCTTTGATAGTTTAGGAGAAAAACTGACCTAAACATAAAACTTAACCAAGAAAACTGATTTTCTAAGTCCAAAAGGGGCAATAATTCTTGAAAAAAGCAAGATAGAGTTATGTTTCTTGATGTACAGGGTCAGTTTGTGATGGTGAACAAGTGTTGCAAGTTTCAAAGCAATAGCTTTGATAGTTTAGGAGAAAAGTTGACCTAAACATAAAACTTAACCAAGAAATCTGATATTTTCTAAGTACAAAAGGGGCCATAAATCTTGCAAAAAGCAGGATGGAGTTATGTTTCTTGCTGTACAGGGTCAGCTTATGATGGTGAACAAGTGTTGCAAGTTTCAAAGCAATAGCTTTGATAGTTTAGGAGAAAAGCTGACCTAAACATAAAACTTAACCAGGCAATGCCGACGCCGATCAAGTGATGACAATAACTCATCATTTTTTTTCAAAAAATCAGATGAGCTAAAAATTAAGTTGGGAATTGAAGTGATTGGCTGTTTCAGGCAAGTGGCTACTTAAAGCAGATGGCAGCTAAGGCATGTTTAACTGAATTATATTTTAACACAAAACTGGCATGTACTTTAACAGTTTGAGCCAACTATACTGTAACAAGTATGGAATTACAAGGTGAGGCTGAGCTACAAGAAAAACAAATTTTACCACTGAAGGTCTTTGATACCAAACGACGTCACTCATATAAATGCATCATGACAACTGACCACCGAGTGAACTTTGATCTAGTGACATGAAGCGTGCGCACTACATGTTGTCTCAATGAGGTTAAAAACTGATGCTAGATTTATTAAAATCCTTCTGGTAGTTAGAGATAAAAGGTAAACTAGAGCATATTTTATTCCTGTTTGACAGTACGGTACCTTTGACTCCTCCCTCTTTTTCAGTATCTCCGCCTTTCTTTCTGCCTCCTCTATCTCAGCCTGCCTCAGTACCTCCGCCTCTTTCTTCTGTTTTTCTCGCTGTTCCTTCATCTCAGATGCCGACATTTCTGATTCCTCCTGACGGTCAGTATCAGGGCCTTGTAAAATAAATAACCTGAAATTTAAAATTGACCTATTTGTTAAATATATCAGGTAGACCTTACAAAGACCTTGACATCTGGAACAATTCTGAATAATCTGAAATACAACATTACATTTACATGTTACCCATGAATGATGGCCTGTCAGCCACTAACACTGACCTACCAACAGACATTAGCAAAAACAATATACCTCCCCTTTGAAGGAAAATAAGTTAACAATTTCATGAATTTGTATGTAGCTTAGTTTATATTTACTGGTGCACAGCTCTACAACACTATATCTCAAACAGGCATAACTCTCGAATTACTAGATGCAACATATGGTGCTTTCAGTTCATCTTTTGCATTGTATCATGTTCAGTCTAAGATAGAGGTCATTGTAAAACCCTAATGCTAAGTTTTCCCAACAAAATCAGCTCTCTTATCTTTTTAAAAAATCTTGCTTAATTTAGTCTACACTTAAAAATTTCTGAAATTACCTTGAGCTTCCACCAAACTTTAACACATAGTCAACATGAATTCTGTGAAACTTTTGAGATGGAACCTTGTTCTTATTAATCCAGGTACCATGTGTACTGTCTAGATCAAACAAGTACCATCCGCCTGGATATTGTTCTGACTTCCCGCTAGAATACTGCACAACTGCATGATGACGAGACAAAGACGGATGTTCCATCGGAATATCACAACTTGGCAGTCTGCCAATTACATGGAAAGCTTTGGTTGTAAGATCAATGTTATCAATAACTGCACCATTTTTAATGACCTCAAATGCAAATTTTTCTTCACAGAGGCCACTCCAAGAAGGTTCTTTGTATGGTATCGCAGATTGGGACTGTTTCAGCTGTTCAGCTGGTGAAGGCACTACCAGTTTCTTTGACGGGACTTTCGCATCAGTATCCTCCTCCTTATTACTTGTATCTTCATCTTTTACTTTGACATCTTCATCTTCAGCAGCTTCAGTATTTACTGTTTTAGTTTTTTCTTTCTCTGCAACTTCAGTTTTCTTGATATCACCACCAATTTTTGGTGGTAATGCAGGACTTTTAAACATTCCTCCTGCATTAGTACCTGACTGAACTTTCTTCTTACTGGGAATAACAAAACTAGGTGTTTTAAAAGTTCCCACTTTGTTTTCATCTTCCTTTGTTCCAGCGCCGTCAGATTTTTCTTCTACAGCTGGACCAATATCCTGCTCTGAACTCATTATTTTATTCTCTTCACTCAACCTTTCAACTTTAAATTGTCCTTTCTGAAAAACAAAAAGAATTTTTAAAAATATAGTTAGTTTTTTGTTGTTCTTATAGAAAAAATGAAAATAATACTGCATGGTAGCTGGGCTGTTTTATACTGAAATTTTGTTTCAATTTATTGTCTGGAATATATTGGCAATACAACTGAAATATCAAATAACTCTTAAAAGTAAAAAAGTTTTCACAAGAAGAAATATATCTACTGAAGTCAAATGTCATGATTAATAAGAAACTCTTTTTACTCTTTAAATTGAAAAGTACTCTGGCAAAGGGGAATAGAATCTCAGTGTAAAGTAAAAGTTTTTGGAAAACTGTTTTGACTTCAAAGAAATTTTCTGAAGGGGAGAGGCCTTATAAACAGCAATCAAGTGATAGCAGTACAAATTAAAATGTTAAAAATAAAAATGTACAGAAAACTAATATACATGTATCACAACTAGAAGGACCTGGTGTTTTTGTCACAAAAACATATGTCTCCCCCCTACATATACCTTTAGCTCTGGCGGCCATTTTGTGCCATGAAGCGGAACGTGTCGGTGATATGCACAACTAGGTTTGGTACTGATCACTCCTGTGAAGTTGTGTCAAAATCTGTTCAGCAGTTTGACCTGTGAAAGCCGGGCAAGTTTTTTCTATTTTTAGCTCTGGTGGCCATTTTGTGCAGCGAAGCGGAACATGCCAGCGATATGCACAGCTAGGCTTGGTACTGATCACTCCTGTGTTGTTTTGTCGAAATCCAGCCAAAAGTTTGACCTGTGAAATTCGGACAAGATTTTTCTATTTTTAGCTCTGGTGGCCATTTTGTGCAGCGAGAGAAACATGATCGCGAATTTAATAAATTATTAAGAGTAATTAGCCATTTGTGCGTAGTAATATAATCTTTTATCAACTAAGTGTTTTTCTCTTGATTGAAGAACTAAAATAATAAACTTGTTTTTCTTTAGTATCTAAGATTCGATTCCTGCTCATGCTGAATTTGTTTACTGCTATCTAGTATCTAGTAAATGATAGTGACTTACGGAAATCGCTGATAAAATTTCATATAATCAGTATCGTTATCTCCAACCAGAGTGAGAGCTGTTTACAAAAATATCTACAAAAATCTTAATATTTTGGCAACAAATTATAGCTTTTCCCCTGCAATTACCATAAACATATGTAACACAGTACACAACAATACAAGTATATTGATTACTGGACCTCTAGACTCCGGATCTAAAGGTCTGGTTATACTGGACCCTAGCCACTTGTCTATGTCTATATTCTACTGCTTAGCAATCGTTTACTATTATGTCTAGCTGGCGCATTGTCAGGGATAGCTGTTAAAAACAGTAAAAAACACAGAAATTATGTGCATCACAAAGATAGAGTAAAAGAACTATTTTACAGGCCAGGTTAAAAGTAAAATCGGGAAGTTGAAATACTGATGAATTAGAACTGATAGAAAGGTGACAGCTGCCCAGCAAATAACTCTAAGCTGGGACTAGCTTGCAAAGACACAGGGAGACTGTTCCAAAGACGTATACTTCTGGGAAAAAAGGAGTTTGCATGATAGTGCGTCTTTGAATACGGTATAAAATAGTTCAGGTTTCTAGTTCTTCTAAGGTGACTATGGTCAACAAAAATAAGGTGGTGTTGGATCTTATACAACATTGTAACTGCACTGATCTTACTGCGTTGTTCTAGGGTTTGCCAGTTTAGTTCATGTAACATTTTGGAAACACTACTGGTCAGTTTTCCCACTGACATTTAAAGTTGGGGGTAAAAACTGAGTTTTTCTTGCACTTTTGCACACCCTCTCCCCTCACTAAGAGATGTATTACAGCTGTCTCCAAAACTGGGGGTGCAAAGTAGCATTCTGAGGGTGAAAAAACCCCATTTGGGGGTTTCTGGGAACACTGCTGGTGTAACTGTAGTCGTTATAAACATATCTTGCTGCTATTCTTTGGACTTGCTCTACTTTGAGGGTTAGATATTTTTGCCACGGATGCCATATGGTGGAACAGTACTCTAACTGGGGTCTAACATCAAGTTTTATATGAAACCTCTTTGACTCTTTTGTTTGGGGTTTTGACCTTTGGGTTTAAACTTTAAGGAATCTTAGGGAATTTTTTGCTTTGAATGTTATGTTGTTGATATGATTGGTCCATGATAGGTGTTTGCTGATGTTAACATCTAGATATTTGGCAGAATCAGCCGATTTTAAATTGTTATCATGCAGCTTATTGGGAAGATTACAGGGTTTCTTTTGCGACTGATTCTGAGACTTCACACTTGTCTGGATTGAATTTCATGTACCAATCAGACTCCCAGGTTTTAAGGCTTAAGAGGTCTTCTTGTAGAGCTTGGGCATCACTCTTGGATTTGACTGTAACATAGACTATCGTATCATCTGCGACAGTCTCACTTTGCCCTTAACACTGTCAGGCAGATAGTTTATGTAGGAAAGGAAAAGGCAAGGTCCAAGGACCGAGCCTTGAAGGACACCTGAGAGGACATGGAGACTGTCTGAATTGTAACCTTCAACAACAACCAGCTGGATGCAACCCTGAAGGAAGGACTTGACTCAAAAAGTGACCTGTGGGTTGACACCTAATCTCTGTATGGTAACTTATTGACTAAATTATGATCATCTAGTATTCTACCTTATAATCGAAATCTTAAATTTGCTGAAGTCCATGACTATGATATCTATTTGTTGACCTAGTTCTAAGTTGTCATTGATTTCTTGGGAGAAACTTATTAGCTGGGTTTCGCAGCTGTGCTTTGACCTGAAACCATGTTGATAAGGGCTAAGGATATTAAACTTTTCAAAGAAGGATATAATGTTGGAGACCAGGATGTGTTCTATTCGCTTTGAGGCAATACATGTGAGGGATATGGGGCGGTAATTGGAGGGTTTGCACTTAGGACCTTTTTTATATGCAGGGGCAATGACTGCATGCTTCCAGTCATTGGGGACAATACCAGTATTGAGGGAGATTTGGAATATGTGAGTAAGGATAGGGGCTATTTATATTTCTAAGTGTAATTCTTTTAATAACCTAGGTGACAGTTCATCTTCCTTACTTCCTTACTTTTATGACTGTCCTGTGGATAGCCTTGTCCAAGATAACTATTTTTCGAATAGTAGCTATGAGCGGAGATTTGAATTCTAAATGCAATGCAACTGTAACAGTCTCAAGAAAAATGTGCAGCCTCGACCGGGATTTGAACCTCGGACCTTCAGCTTACCGTGCCAACGCTCTACCAATTGAGCTACTGAGGCCACCCGATACGAGAACTGCTACACCAGCATGCCCACTCATTTTTAAAGTTGAGGGTACATGTACCCCCTGCTTTTGCAAAATAGGGGTACACTTCAAAATTTGGGGGTACACTACATGGCAGATCTGAAAATTTTCTATTTAACTACTGAAATTTGTATTTACATGTTTTTTTTTGTTTTTTTTTTCATACAGAACTCTCGTGGGTGGGGTATAACAGATGAGATAATTTTAGAAAATATAAAATGTTTTTCCAAGGTTAAGATAGGAAATTCTGAATCAAAAGACCCCTCCCTATATTATACTAAATATAAATAAGTTTTCAGCAAGGTTCATGTATTCCCAATTTCGTGAACGGAACACGATTCGTCCGAAATAACATACAGTCAACTGAAGACTGGTAAAATTCGTCCATCAATAATAAATGCCCAAACTATTACAGATATGCAATGTGTATCAAAATTGCAGTTAAATATCGAAAAATAAAATACTGTTAACCTTTTGCTGAGTTTATTAAAGCTAAAATGCCTTTTTGCGTTTCGTATCCATTCTTTTTTGCACACGACCCGTGTGACGTCCGACTAAAACATTTACCAAATCCCTCTATACAGCTGACAATTAGTGAATTACGGGACCGACAATTACGCCTAGAATTCGGTGATGGAAACGAAACTATAACGTTCGTGGACCGGATCTGCGTTTTAGACCATACCAAACAAATGGCAAGTGCGCGATGAAATAAACAGCGATTTGGCAGCTGAACTGGGGTTCCGAATCTCTGCGTGCATGTACCCCCAACAAGTGATTTTTATGCGTGCATTTGATATTTTGTGCGTGATTCACGTACTGCAGCGCGTGAATGGGCATGCTGCTACACACCTTCCCTCTTATTGCGAGACATTGGCACTTCTGGCCAATGTCTGCAGCAGACTGTTAACCGAATTCAGATGCACACCCCAGCCAAACTGCTTCGCCCTGCATGGGCTCCAAGGGTGAGCATCCCGGACGAGCCCCCAAATGTAACAGTCTCTGGAAAAATGTGCAGCCTCGACCGGGATTCGAACCTTACCTTCGGCTTACCGTGCCAACGCTCTACCAATTGAGCTACCGAGGCCCCCCGATACGAGAACCGCTACACAACAAAGGAGTACGGAGTCTGTAAAAATGAACTGGAGAAGTCTATCGAAAAACAATAGGTGAAACTTTAAAACGGTAGAATACATAAATTGATGTAGAAGACGAGTACCAGAACTCAGAAAGATTCTACAAAACCAAACTATTTATACAAGTACCAATACAATACAAGCAAGTAGGAAAAACGTTTAAAATATGTCGCGAAATATGATGACAAATTTGATTTTTTTTTTTCAAAACCAAGTATTTATTCCTCTTTCTTTCTTCTTTAAATGAGTCTACGTTATTAAAACATATTATTATATATATAGATTAATAACTCAGAAAGTGTGTCACCAAATACTGTTATTCTGATTAAAAAACAAACCTTTTTTTTTTGCTCAAGGGAGGTAATTCAAACTTCTACTCTGCGACTCGACAGACTTGTTTACGGTCCGATAAGGTCAGATTAAGAGCATATCCTATCTCTCGTGCGGTATTGCATTACAATTCATTTTATAGAACACACTTAGTTACACACACAGACATCAAAATTTATGTGTCGAGTCCATGGGTTCTTACCACTTTTTGGTGGTTGAATGACATCACTGTCTTTCTGAAGCAGTTTCTTGGAAACTAAGACTGCAGGTCCATTATATGTATTAATCAATGTTCCCGCCATTTATGTATGTACGTACGGGATTTGTCCTGAAGCTTCGTGTGTTTTTTGTAGTTCATACAATCATTTGAGACGGCTGACATTGTCAGAGAGTTGCAAAAACTTTCCAAAAGGTTGAAATCGGTTTTTGTACCTGATGAAAGACTTTTGACAGGATTATCTATTAATTATGGTTGTCTGTTAATACCAGGTTTCACAGAATCGCTTTTCACTAAACCCGCGCTGCAGATCATAATGGATAGTATGTTTCATAAAAAATATTGATATACTAGATGCAATGATGTGTTTTAGGAGCTTGCATAGGACGCATGTTATGGACACTGTCCTAGACTATAGTTGGCTGGGTCCCTAGTTTGTCATCAGCGTATATCATACATCGGTAATAATGGTAGTATATGCACCTATGGCGTTTCGTTTGTTCACTTTCCTTGGCATCAGTCCATACTTAAAAGTCAAAATAAAACTTTTCCAATACGATTTCAAACGAAAGGACTGGCGTAATGTTCATATACATATTCCAACGATGTGTTGTTTGGTGTATAGTCTCCTGTTTCTTTCTGTGATTGCATAAAAACAAATCTGGTAAACATTTGTTACTAAAAATTCAGGTACTAGTATTTTGCAATTTTGTTTAAATTGAGATAGTTCTACATCCTAAACTAAAAAAAGAAGACATTGGCTTCTTGACCACCGCCATCAGAGAAAATGTGTGTGTTCTTTATCTAGTTCGGTTCGAGTTACTGTCATTTAAACAATCGAAAATCAAAAACAAGAACGCACCATTGGACTTTGCATTAATTGCCACGGCGATATTGTATTACAGAGGCGACACGGAATAATTTTTTTTTAGAAGAATGTACAACAAGAGAAGGGACGTAATTATCAAAGTTTGGTGTTTTTGGTTGCGGGGTTTATCCCGCTACCAAAGTTAAAGTGTATTTCTGACAATCATAGCATCTTTATTTTACTCCGAATCACATCCAAAGGATGTTCATGTGCTTCACAAAATAGTCCCGTTCATGAACAGTACGGATGAATCATCAATGAACAAGCAGTTCTTATTCAACCTTGTATCCACTCACACTGACCATTTAGATTATATAAGATCTATCAATGATAAGGTATTCCAGCCCATGGTTACATCACAAGCTGGGTCAGACAGAGTTCATCTTAGATATGAGGCACATAAAATTTGTATTTGTTTCTCATTCATGTATATTCATAGACTGGCATTTAAACAGAAAATAAATCTACTAAAAACCCGCAACCATCAGACATTTCAAGGCTTTGATTTAATTGGTTACGAAATTAGTAATTAGTAATGTTATGCAGTATTGGAAATACTGTCACAAGACTATATGTAAATATTCTTTTAAAACAAACACTTTTTGGAGTTTCGATGAATTTTATTATAAGAAATAAAATTCAGAACCTCATAATTATGTTTGAAAATCATGATTCAGTGTTCGATATGCAGTAAATTATAGTAACAGATAAATATAACTAAAATATAATCGGCTTGCAGTCCCATCTTGGTCTCTGAAATGTAAAATAAATAAAGTGATGAGTTTATTTTAATTGTATTACAAAGTTGAAAACTTTATTTGAAATAAGAATGTAGTCCAACTGGTCGACGCATGACAAATTGTAAGACAGTTATCAAAATGGAGAAGGCTGTTAACATGAAATTTGACCAGAGAATGTTATTATTTGATAAAATAAGAAACTAGAAGTTGTTTTTCTTTGAGAAAAAAAAATCCGCATGACTTCCACATTTAGTTTTGACAAGACAGTGTGTTCGAATTATAAGCAATCACCAAATAGCAATAACTCTATAAAGATATTATAAGTATCGTACTGCTTATATGAATTGCTAGGCTTAATTGCACGCGAATGTGTTGTTTGGTTTGAAAAAAATACCCGCCAAAATTTATATTCACCGTTTTGATGGCATCACATTTGAGTCATTTCTTGATTTCCCTCAATCTGATAAATATATGATTGGGCAAATATTGCGAAGCGTGTACGGGCATTTTTCAATTAAAACGGAATGATAAGTATATGAGCCGCACCATGAGAAAACCAACATAGTGCATTTGCACAGTCTGGTTAGGATCCATGCTGTTCGGTTTCAAAGCCTATTGCAATTAGAGAAACCGTTAGCGAACAGCATGGATCCTGACCAGACTGCGCGGATGCGCAGGCTGGTCTGGATCCATGCTGGTCGCAAATGCACTATGTTGGTTTTCTCATGACGCGGCTCATATACATTTCTGTAAATACTTACCTTACATACTAACTGTTGGTAGACCGTCACCTGCAACGTCATCAACAATACCGAAGACCTCTGCAATAGCATATTGTAATACTTATTAGATATGCGGGATTTCTAATTCTGAAACGATACCGAATTTATTTAGCTCCATTGTGATGACAGCTTTTTTTATTTTAAATCACATTCGGGCCTGCTTCCTGGAAAAACCAGTACTGACGTCATAGGAGAATGCATGATCGTCACCCAGTATATAGGGCTCGCTCCCATGACCTGCGGTTTGAGTTGCCGACACCTTAACCGTTAGATCATCGCTCCCCTAGGAATCTCGCAAAACTATTATAAACATTGAATTTTTGCAAAAACCAATGGTCACGTTTGGCCGAAAGTCGAATGATAAGATTTGTTCCGAACTCAAATACTAAGATTATTTAGGCCAATACAAAAAAGAATGTAAGTTTTTCTTTCTCTGTAAAAAGTCTCCCCGTACTTGGATTCAGTGTTGTTATATTTTCTGGTCCTTTGGGATCATGGAGTCCATTCAATAAACGTGTAATAGAGTTCCGCTTAAGCCGGTGCTAGGGGACGTGAGAGGTGTTGCACATTTCATTACCTCTCATGAACAGACAATCAAACCGAGTCTGCTGTTATTATGTTTTGTTGCATTCTTTGCTTCCAAAGGATCTTCTTACAGATTTTATTAAATATTATGCAACTAAACTCTTGCAGTCTTCTGTCAAGTTACTTACCCATAAATTCTTTGATAGTTTTAGGTCTAGCATCATGAAAGGCAGAGTGGTTGACGTCGTCTTCTAGCACTACATTTGACAAACTCTCGGTCACAGCTATGTCAGCAATTTCTAAAAGACGCAGTTTACGGTTAGAGGTTCTCAGTTTACAGATAACAATTAAAACATATTTACAAATAATGAAAATGTATATTTTAATGTGTCATTATAATGATATGTTGTTAAAAATGGCAGGGTGACTTCGGCCAAGAAAGTCCACTATTTCTAGGGGTAACCCAGACCCATATTTTAACAAGGCATGCTATATACCGAAATGTTCGTAAAAGTTTGTAGATTCTGAAAGTGCCGGCATAAACATTGGCATAAATGGTGGCGGGCTGAGAAATCCCAGATGGCGTCCAAGATGTTCGCCATAAAATGAAAAAGATGCTTTTTGTGAAAAAATAAGGTTTTCTTCATTCACCTTTGATGAAATAAACTGCTGGCATGCATTGTTTTGTAGAATTATTGCAACACACCTTTCAATAATTGTAAAACATTTAAATTGTTACAGTTAAGGAGGTAGGTTACCTTCATATTTGTATGTGCGCATGTCCAACCGGAAGCTAACGTAACGATTTACGACGACGTTTACGACAAACTAAATGTGTTTGTATATTCATTCTTCCGAAAACAAATCACGAACCTGTCTTTGATCTGATGCTTTATGGCTTAATAATGCAGAAATAATGAATAAATTGCCGCAGATACGCTTCAAAACAATGTTGCCTTAAAATGACGTCATTGACGTCATGACGTTACGCGTCAGTTACCGCGCAAAATTTATAGCTTTTATCTTGAAAGTACGTAATTCTGTGCATTTTCTTTATTTTAACTATTTTCAAATAACGATTATTTGCTGAAATATTTTTTATGAGTCCATTGCTCTGAATAATAATCAATATTTTGCTTCTTTTATGTAGTATTATTGAAATGTTATGCGGAATGTAAGAAAATGGACGATGGTAACCAATGTTTTTTGGAATAGTTTGGTGAAAGGTTACTTGTTACGGTCATTTTCAAATAAAAAAATCTAGCAGTTTGATTTGTATAACTTATTTTCAGGTTCCGTTGATAATTTGTTACTTATATACTAAAATTAAGATCTAAAATTGTTCAAATTTCAGTAGAAAATTGTAGTTTCTTGAATTAAATTGATGTTACCATGGAAACGAAGCCCGTGACCTATGTATCTAAATGTAAAATTCAAAAGCGTTGACACTGGTCTATTTAAGAAACACAGCTTCGGCTTTTTATTTTCATTTCAACAATATCCATGAGAATAATAGCAGCATGCTGAACGATTTTTCCATGAAAAATGCCAGACGAGGGGTACTGCTATGAGTATTCTTAGCTGTGAAATTTTTTGAATAAATGCTAAATAACACGAAAATATAAACTTACGTTAGAAATAATATGTTTAAAGCTACATTAACTAGAAAGATAATCTTATTCAATATTTTTATAAGAAATTACGACAAAAAGCAAGATATAAGCTATTTAAACATCTCTGTCGCATGGTTACTTAAAACTTTGAGAAAAATAGGTACCATGTAAAGTGCTTGTATTTTGCAGGTAATATTACCCAATATTCCATGTGGTCATTAACAGAATGGCGCTGAATCCGTCGAAAACCCGTATTTTTATACAAAGTTGTTTAAAAATGAGAGAAAATGCGTTACCATGGAAACACGAGCCCCGCGACATATACATTTTTAGCTTATATTAGAAAGCTAACGTGCATACTAGTAAAATTATCAATTATGCAGACTTCTACGGATATCAATTAAAACTAAAATACACTGAAAAGTGTTAAATATCCGTATTTTCCTTCTTCTTTCAATATGAAATACCTTTGGAGGGTCATGTTCTTCAAACCTGGATAAAAACTGAACTTGAAGGGAAGGAGGCAAACGAAATTGAGATTGTAGCAGTTAAAACTTCATATTACACGAAATACAAAAAAATGCTGCGGTTAAACTAACTTGAATTTACCCTTGTAACAAGGTAACCTACCTCCTTATAAATCCTTTTGAAAGAATCCAAAGAATGGCACAAAAGGATTATCTGATACAAAGAATGACAATTATTGATGTTTTACAGTAAAACTGTTGTAGAAGGTATTCATTCTAATGTGGCTTTATGCGTATTACAAGCTTACAAGCAGGTAAACAGAAAAATAGTTGAAGTTAATGAATATATGGATACATGTGTCTTATAATTTTCTTCCTCAAGTTATGCAGGTATCAAAAACAAATGTTGTGGTCAGTTTCTAGTTCTGTTTTAAGTTTTGTATTCCCCCAAGGAAAGGATTTTTTTTTATCATTTATGAGGTCAGAACACCAGAAAAGCTACATATTTGGTTCATTTACGGTAAATGTTTCAAATTCTGTATATTAGTACATTTATTTACATTTGTTATCATGGGCACGGATAATGTTGTATTAGCCATAGACAGGTTTTCAATGCTATTCAATTAATATTGTGCGCATATTGCCTCAAGCAAAGATTTGTATACAAAAAAAAGAGTATATTTTTGTGCAACTTGAAATATATGCACCTTGATAGAACATTATAAAACGTTTTTAAAACGTTTCGACGATGTCACTGAAATGATTAAAAGTCTAATAAATCAGTTTTATTGGAGCTGAAAAATTAAACATCGTCATTTTTGCAAAAAAAATATATAATCATATTCGGTTTTAAATGTCAAAACTGAAAACTAATTGACACTATTACCCTGCTTAAACGTAAGAAAGATGCCATATATAAACTATTTCTTCAACCCCCTTGTTTAATAGTT